>NC_083461.1:17190570-17455570 GCF_030014155.1 Tachysurus vachellii | reverse complement strand
ATGATCAGAAAGCCATAGCATAAGGTCTGTACTAGGTATAGTGTGTAATACAATGCAGGTTTACTCTTATAGAACCTTGCAAGGTCAATAAATCAGTTCACCTATTTGGGTGACCTTGGAAAACTACACACCCTGTTTTATCCAGTTCTACTCACAAGTGAAAATATATGGTACAAGCATATATGCTATAAGGCCAAGATTATGCGTTCCTTCCTCAAACTGTCTCCACAAAGGTGGAAGCACATAACAGTTTCAGATTCTTTGTATGTCTTTGTTGTAGCATTACAATTTCACTTCACTGGGCATAACAAGAAGATCATAACATCACACATACAAATCCAAATGCCACATACACTCATGGAGTACTTTACAAGGAACAGCTGTACACTTACTCATTCATGCATTTATATAATCAGCCAGTCATTTGGCAATGATGCAATGCATAAAATCAGAAAAATAGAGACCAACAGCTTAGAGTAATGTTCATATCAACCATCAGAAAAAATGTGATCTCAGTGGTTTAGACTGTGGCATGAACGAGTGCCACTCAGGATACTCAGGATAGTGCAATAAAGAAATGACATCCAGTGATTATCAGTTCTGCAGACCAAAATGCCTTGTTGATGAGCTGACAGAAAGGTTACAGTAGCTAAGATAATAACTCTGTGGTGAGCAGAAACGTATCTCAGACTGAACAACACATCAAAACTTGAGAGGCTACAACAGCAGCAGACCACATCGGTTTCCATTCCTGTAAGTAAAGGCTAAGGCTGCAATGGGCTCACAGATTAAACTGGACAAGAAAAATTTGTATTTTGGTCTTCTGCTGAGGCACACAGATAGCATCCACAACCAAACCTGCCTTGTAACAACAGTCCAGGTTGGTGGAGGTGGTGTAATGGTGTGCGGAATGTTTTCTTTGTTTGTTAATAGAAATCAGTCATTGTTTGAATGCCACAGTTTGAGTATTGCTGCTGAACATGTGCATCCCTTCATGGCCACAACTGACCATCTTCTAACAGTGACTTACAGTATAGCAAAAGCAAAAGCAAAAGTCATCTCAAACTGGTTTCATGAACATGACAGTGACTTCTGTATTCTTCAGTGGCTTTCAGTCAGCAGTTCTGAATTCAATAAAACACCTTTAGGTTGTGAGAGAATGAGAGATTCACAGCATGAAAATGCAGCTGTAGAATCTGTACTGAACTGTGTGATACGATCACATGAACATGGACCAGAATCTCAAAGCAATGTTTCCACCATCTTGTAGAATACATCCATGTAATCCAAGTTGTTTTGAAAGCACACCGAGGCCCTACCCAGTATTAATATAGTGTTCCTAACAATGTGCTCAGTGAATGTACATGACCATGCTTTCTTAAAGTAAAGTCTAGGTTAACACAAAGACTACACTAGGTTGCTATTTAGGCAACTCAGCACTGTGGCTTTAAACAATGCTTGAAAATGTTTTTATACCTTTTCATGCAAGGTTAATTATTAATAGTCCTATGGTGTTGAGGTAAATTGTCAGCACCAGTATTTTGGCAAGCAATCAGCTATTCATATACAGATATGAAGTGAAACGGTCTCCCACCCCGTATTGTTCTCCTTGTCATTTAGGATATCATCCATCTACCATGAAAACAATTCCCTTCTATTCATTTCTCAAAGTCGTGCCAGCATTCATAACAGCAGATGCCAAAGTTGAACCATAGGTTTAGAATATCTGATGCATGCACCCAAACTTCTGCACCATAAACAACCCTGAACTTTTTACTCATGTTGTGATGTGTTATTACAGTAAAGAAGTAAGCAATATTCTAGTGAAATACACAAAGCAGGCACAGTGACAAGGAACTTCCTGTTTTGAAAGTCTAGTGAAGCAGTAGACTGGGGGAGGCTGTATTTGTGGTCATTGTGTAAATTGTGTGTCGTTGTGATCACTGTGCACCTTCAGAGGAACGCACAGCTGAAACATTACTGGAAAAAGTGGATGTATTAACATCTTTAAAGGTAAACCAAATATTTAATATGACTCTTTGTTTATCTACTGAGTTATATTTATAGAAAAAGTCTAAAGTGGCATATTAGAGAATAGAGAATCACTTATAACTGTGTCTAGAAATTACTTTGTTGTCTTAGTTCCTTCAAAGTGATCAAGGATTGCTATTTTCAAAGATGCTATAACTATAAATTTGTACGGGAAAGCCAGCCAAATTTATTTCTACTAGCCTTCTAATGAGAGCCATGTCTATCAAAATATCTTACCAGTTTCAAGTCTGGAGATAAACAAGCCATATCTTGCAGTATCATGCATTATCAGGGCTTGATATTTATACACTGAACTGGTCATTTCAGTTCATTTAAGGCTATCCAAAGTCATACAGTATAAGGTCACCCATAAACAGCCAGAGGAGGTAATGTAGGAGTTAACTATAATATATAAAACTATAATCCTTCATTTACCATCTAATCACTTTCATTTCATATTCCAGAAAATAAAATGTATTATTTCTCACTGATCTGGATACACATGACATGAACTGTTAAGCATTTCGTCTTTTTACTTCACCGCATTGGCAAACAAAGCTATTAGTTTGTGCAGTGGGGAAACATCTAAGAGGGAAATGCTTTGCCACTGTGAAAGTATGCAAGTATTACAGCCAGGAAAGTAATGGGTAAACTTTGGCTTTCCGGCGCTTAGTTACCCAACTTGACCAGATCTGATTTCAAGCCATTGCTTCAGTATTTTATTCACAAGCATGTATTTTAGTGAGCTGACAGTTGCAAGCAGTATGAGCCCCATGTGTTTGTAGTGTATCATTTCAGTTAAATATGATTGCTGAAGAATGCACAATGCAAAGCTTAATTTCTGACATGCATCTATGTGCCATAAACTCCATCAGTCTGTCTGATAAACAACACCTTATTCTATAGTACAAAACAAAATAGGCTGTGCTAGTTATTTTTATTATAGCATGGTGTCCTGATTGTTTATTGCTCGTTCCAGCTGTCTATCGAGCCCTGATTTGAATGAGCATTCTCTCAAGGATGACTTGTGTTTAGTGTATTGTAAATGTGCTATGATGAAATTTACTAATGATTGATGTAAGTGACATCTTCCTTTATATTTCACTCATATGCTTCTCCTGACTCAGATCTTCAGCTTGTGAACAAGCCTTTCAGGTTATAGTGGGTGTGTTGGGCAAATAAACTGAGAGACTGGGGGGGAGAGGAGGAGGAGGAGGAGGAGGAGGAGGAAAGAAACTGTGGTTTCCTGTGGAGAAACCGGAGAAGGGGGGGGGGGATACTTTGGTCTGTCTGCTATTGCAGCTGCTCATCTGCCAGGGTACATGACTCAGAAATTGTGTAAATGCAGGTGCAATTGAAGCCTTTAGTAATCTGTATTGCCATCAATGAATCCTACTTTTTAAAGCTTGGGAGGTAAATGTGATCTATGCAGATGATATTAAAGCTTTCTAAAGCAGCTCCTACTGGCTTTGTGTACATATCAAAGAGCTCCATCTTTTATCTCTATGGAGTAAAACTGCTGAATTAAGGGATATGTTGTTTTTCTTGAGAAACTGCTGTTTAATTTGTGGGGGGAAAAAAATATATATATATATATATATATATATATATATATATATATATATATATATATATATATATATATATATATATATATATTATAAACAGAAATTTACTTTGTCCCACATTACCCTAGGCGCCCAGTAGAGGTCCTTATCTTCAGGGTCTCTTCCGCCTTTCACTAGCTGGCTCACTTCCTATAGCATGCGCCCCGAGTGTGATTTCTTTATGCACGTTGATTGGTTGAAAGCTTTGTTTAACTGTTTTCTGATTGGTCAATGTAATGAGACCACAAAGCCCATGCGCCCAAAAAGAGTTAGAGAAGCGGTTGAAATCTGCTCCACATTCACCACGCAGTTCATTTCTGAGGGGGGCGTGCCGACTAAACCGACTCTTTTCTCTCTTTTATCATGACCTGAAGCGTATTGAAAAAAAGGGTTGTTGTTTTTTTGCGCTGTTAATTTGTGGGGGAGCAAATATTTTCGTCGTTTCGGGGTTTACAGCGTTTACGAATGAACTGCACCAGGTAAGAAGAGTGAGTCATGACTCCGGAGAGTCAATGAGTTAAAGAGTCGGGTTTGAGTTCACGGTGCGTTTCAAGTTGATTCAGTTCAGTATTAGTAACTTAATTTAAGAACCGATCCTTTTAACCGTGCTATGTGTATAAGGTGTAAGTAAATCGTGTGGAGTGAGCGTTATATAAGCTCTCACAGATTGAGTAAAGTCATTCATTTCAAATATAAATAGTAAAAAAAATCACTTTCACCTCTTTTTCACTTTCACACAGCTTTAAAATGTAAAATATAAACAGTTTAAAGAAACATAAAGCCTGTTTAAACAGCTGTCTAGCCGAAATAACCAAGAGGATGGAGTTTAATATCAAATAAATAACTAGCATGACTATATTTCACCTCAGTTTGAAAAGATTTAGCTGTAGACATGTTTTACTGCTGCAGACTTTACTTTCGCTCAGCCCTTGCTCAGTTTTACTTATTCATGTATGTTTTGTTTTTTGTTTTTCTTTTACAAAACAGAGTTTTGCACATTTTGAACCCAAGACCGATGCCATCTCCGATCATGCCTGTGGATGTGGCCATGAGAATCTGTCTGGCTCATTCTCCACCCCTTCGCAGCTTCCTTGGTTCCTATGAGAACTATAAGTCCAGAAACTTGGTCAAGCCCTTCAAGCCACTGAGATCATGCATCAGCTCCAAGACCAAGGTGGAGGCCACCAACCGAGGATGGAAAAGCCCTAAAGGCAAAGCTAAGAAAAAAGTGATTTTTGCTGACTCCAAAGGCATGTCACTAACTGCGATCCATGTCATCAAGGAGTTTGAAGAAGACTCCCTCTTTCCTACAGACTTGCAGTTTGAGATGTCAGACTTGGAGGAAGCAATTGTGGGCTTGAAGGTGGAGAAGGAGAATAGCTTTGTTTTGGACTTCCCTCAGCCTGCTGCAGACTACCTGGACTTTCGGAACCGTCTCAAGAAGAACCTGGTATGTTTGGAGAACTGTGTAATCCAGGACAGATCTCTCATGGGCACTATAAAAGTTTGTAACATAAGCTTTGCGAAGGCTGTTCATGTCCGGATAACTTTTGATTCATGGAAAAGCCACAAGGACGTTCCTTGTGTGTATATGAACAATGTTTATGGGTGCGCAGACATCGACACATTTTCCTTCACCGTTGATCTGAAGGAAAATGTGCCGCACGAGGATCAGGTGGAGTTCTGCATCTCCTACAACGCTAACGAGGAGACACACTGGGATAATAATGACGGAAAGAACTACAGGTTGGCCCATGCAGATAATGACCGCAACCAGACCAAACATGTCACTCAGAAAACAGTGTATGAAACCAGAAGCACCGACAAAAAGCCTGAGATGGAGTTTGATCAATTTGGGAGCCCAAGGACCTCTAGTGGTTTCTTTCCAGAGTGGCAGAGTTGGGGGAGAATTGAAAATTCCCCCTACTGGTGAGGGTACATGCTGCCTCAAAATGGCGACAAAAAGAGTCGTGTGTAGAATCACTTCTCGGAGGAGGTGCTAGAAATGCAGAATATATCTGATGTAGAGTGAAATTCTACTAGTAAATAAATTTAGGGGAAGAGTTTGTCTTAAAAAGTGAAATGCTGAGCCTTTGACGATGATCGTATTGGATGTATTTCCTATTTAAACTGTCCAGTGTTCAGAATTTTGGCAGATTTGGAAGTGAATTGAATTGAAACATTTAGTCATTTCGAGTCAAATGCTAACTATCTTTAACACTATACAACTGAATGAATGTAATTTCTCCTAACCTTTCTGTGCACTAAAGAATTTCCAAGGTTAGAATTGTGATGCAATAAATCCCTTTTTTGTGGCAGTGCTTTAGAAAAAAATGTGCTTTAGAAAAAAATAAGATGCACCTCTGAAACGTCACTGTCAGGCAGTAGTTTGTGTCTGATGGACTCGATACAAGTTATTCTGTTGAACTGATGTGTGCAGCACCGGGAGAAAGAATTCGTCTTCCCTGTGGTGACTCTGAAACACCATGCATTCAGCCAGGGGGGAACGTCTGGCTGTTCTTCCATTATAAACAAAGAACTGGTGAATTTGCACTGTGTAAGATGCCTTTAAACTAAATAGCATGAAAGTGGAATCATTTGGTACAAGTTGAAGGTGCTTCATATTGAAGTTTATGTATTTTGTAGTACCGTTGAATTGGTCTCCTTTTTTGCAGCAGAAGCAATAATCTAAAACGTGTATGTTATTATGGGCACGCGTGTAATATATTGCTGATCATGAAGCATTATTATCCATGCACCTTTTCCTTCTTCTGTTCAGTTCGTACTGTATAGCTCTGCATAGCACACACTTGACTTTCTGCCATGGTTCCTTTCTTCATGTATGCTGCTGTGAATTGTGTTTTTTTTTTTTTTTTGTTTTTTTTTTTTTTTTCCCCCCCCCCCCCCCCCCCCCTCTGCATTATTTCATTCGTATGTGAGATGAAAATAAGGGATATTGAATGTTACCTATTGCAAGTGTTGGTAAGTCCAGATCTAAATGTGTGGAGTATGTATGAGATGTGTTCTCGTGTTTCTCATGTCTGCTTCCTGTCCTCTGTTAGAGGAACAACAGTCTGATCAATGTGAACGAACGAATGTGAATCATTTTAATGCAAATAGCTGACGTGTGTTAGCTGCTGTGTATTTTAGAGATGGAATATGTATGTTGATTGTGTAAAAGGGCCGGACACTGCTGTTTGTCTGTTTTCTACTGCAAGGAAAGTTGTCTGTCCTACTTATTATTTAATTCTGTGTTCCTTTAAGAATGAAATTAAATAAATGCAAAGTTTCTACTGTGAAAAGCTTCTGTGTCTGTTACTTCATGCAAACTGTCATTACGGGGAACGGGGAAATCAAGACAAAGATTTGCACCATTAACAACTGGGAATGCAAACTAGAAGTGATGTAGTTAAGCGATATTACACAAGAATGAGCGAGTGCTGTGATTTGGGCGTAGATGCAAGTTGCACAGATAATCAAAGCCGTATTCAGTACAACAGCATGATTGAGAGTGTGATGTTAGAAAAATTTAACTCGGGTCACTGACATTTCAGATACAATATAGCCAGATACTTAGTTTCTTTCTGCTACTAAAACAGTTCCTAAAGGAGCCATGCATGTACAGTACGATGTTGCATGTTGACAGCCCAGAAGTGTAAGTAAGTATAGTAAAGAACTCGGGCTAGAACTGAAAGTTAGTGTAGTAAACACAGATAAGAGGCCTGATTCAATACAACATTTGTTTGACTGTATATTTATAATCACACCCTCCAGTGTCACCCATATGAGGATGATATATAGATATATTCCCCTTTGAGTCTGGTTCCTCTCAAGGTTTCTTCCTTTACCATCTAAAGGAGTTTTTCCTTGCCACTGCTGCCTAAGTCACCTCAGACTTACACATTGGGGATAAATACATACACATTGTGAGCTAAATATATCTAATATTAATCTTGAATCTTTTGTATTCTATTAATCTTTATATTATTTATATTAACCTTTTGTTCTATGTTTATGTTCTGTAAAGCTGCTTTGAGACAATGCCAATTGTAAAAAGCGCTATACAAATAAACTTGAAATTGAAATTGAAATGCAATCAGGGAAACGTACAAGTGCTCTTACACTAAATATCACCACTTGTCCAATCAAAATCTGAACTAACTGCAGAATAATTTAGAAAAAATTTTGTTCATTATGTTTCTCATTGCACAATATGCCATCTGAAAGGTTTGGTAGCTGCTCCAAAAGGCGCAATCACGTTCAATACTATCTCTTTTTTACAAAGCATCTTGTGATAAGCTAGGCTAATATTTACATAGAGTAAATCGACATAAATCACTTTTAAGTTAGCGTTAATGGACTGTGGATTAAATAATGTAAAGCTCTTAGCTTTTAGAGAATCAGATGGTTTTAAATGAAGGGATGAGAAAGAAGGGAAATGAGCTAAAGGCTTTTCTATTTGGATGTAGAAATATAGGAAATATGGATTAGGACACGTTAGCGGAGACATAATATTTCATGTTTGCCTTTGTAGCAGTGAGTTCCGTTTTCTTACTTTGTTGTGCATTTCATAAAGGAAGTTGCGTCATTAATGACGGTCATTGTAACAGATCGCATTTCCACTGAAAACACGGAGCTCACTTACTGTAACGTCTGTGTTTTTTTTTATTTCACATTTATTTCACAATGCTTGAATAGTGGGTCAAGTCGCTGCCTCACAGCTGCAGTGTCCCCGGTTTGACCCTCATGTGTTTTCTCCCCATGTCTCTGTGAATTTCCTCTGGGTTCTCTGGTTTCATCCTACCTTCTTAAAAATGCCACTCGTTGGATAGACTATGCTATGCTAAATTATCTCAAGGTACAAATATGTGTGTGTATGGGTGTGTAGATGGGTGTGTGTGGATAGGTGTGTGTGGATGGGGACTAAATTATCTCAAGGTACAAATATGTGTGTGTGTATGGGTGTGTAGATGGGTGTGTGTGTGTGGATGGGTGTGTGTGTAAAACAACCTAATATGACACTTTTACTATTAAGAAGACGATAGCGTATTATAATAGCTCTAATAGAAACGCCAATTAATATTCAAATTCTTATTTAAAATATTCAAAAGCTTGTAAAACTCTATTCATCTTCCTATTATTCAAAAAGTCCTGCATGTCTCTGGCAAACCGGTCCATCCTAGTGACCTCTCCCACACTCCTTCGTTTAGTAAAGCTCTGCATTATTGCAAGTTATCTGATTAATTATGACACACTGGCAAACAAAACACTGATTAAAATTCCTGCTATTATATTTCACCTGTCAAACTGTCAGCTTTAATCTTAGACGAAGTGAAGTGTAATGATCCACTTATTTATGGAAATGGATCAAAATATTCACAACTTTTTTTTCTTTTTTTTTACACCACAGTAGTTTAACCATGCTTTCAGCCAGTCTATGAATTATAATTATACGGACTATAAAATTAGATATTCTTAATATAGTTGATAAATCTGTAAATCTTCAGTCCCATTCAGAGTTTACTCCTGCAAGTTATGTAGTGTTCACTGGAACCCAGAGCAGATCCATTTACTGAACATAAACAAATAAATATGAGCCAGAAATAATAAAAAAAACTATATAATTAATGGCAAAAATAAATATATATGCTGTGCATGTGAATACATAGGGTTTAATTAAAAAAATAAAACTTTATGTTGTAATGTGGACCATTGTCAATCTTGTATCATTGAAATAAATAGTCTTCAGAAGCAAAAAGACACATCTTGCTTTTGGCCCTTTTACACTATACTGTACACATATGCATAATAAAACTATCGAATGTGTTATTCTCAGCACAGATAATATATCCAGGTTCAGGAAGGGACATTTCTTCTATTTATCCACCTGATGAAGCTGCACCCTGTTTTGGAAATCTGCAGTTTGATTCTGAATCATTCTGAGTCTCTTTCTGATGTTGATTCCGAAACTGAATCGGATTCTGATCGAGTTTCACACAGTGATTCTGAATCTTTTTGACTTCGATGCTAATTTTGATTCTTTTACTAATTATGATTCATTATTACACACAGTGTGTCCCTAAAACACTGACTCACTCATTTTCTACCGATTATCCAAACTACCTCGGGTCACGGGGAGCCTGTGCCTATCTCAGGCGTCATCAGGCATCAAGGCAGGATACACCCTGGACGGAGTGCCAACCCATCGCAGGGCACACACACAATCACACACTACGGACAATTTTCCAGAGATGCCAATCAACCTACCATGCATGTCTTTGGACCAGGGGAGGAAACCGGAGTACCCAGAGGAAACCCCCGAGGCACGGGGAGAACATGCAAACTCCGCACACACAAGGCAGAGGCGGGAATCAAACCCCAACCCTGGCAGTGTGAGGCAAACGTGCTAACCACTAAGCCACCGTGCCCCCCATGTCCCTAAAACAATTCTAAGATATTCCAAATGAAATGTGGGTGCAACACAATGGTGGGGTTCATAGTAATAGTTACTCAATAGTAAATTGAACTGTGAACATCTGCTATGTGTGTGACTCTTGAATACATCCTGTGATTAATACATCCTGATGTGAAATCTGCTGAATTCATCGAAATGACTAATTTCAGGAAAATGTGTCAATGTGTCACCTTTCTGCTAATTAGAACAGACACTGATCTGTTAGTGTTAACTGAGGTGAAAACACTATGAGATAGGTGAGCATGGCCAGACCTGTCATTTCCCACACAACGTGAGTGCTGTCATGTTTGCAGTGTATCAGCCATGTCTGTGTACTTACAGTGCACGTACACTTGTGCATGCGCAAACAAACAACCACCCACACACACATACACACACCACAGTCGTGAATCCTATCATATCCATAACCATCTAGGTCAAAATGATGAGGATTTCATCCGAGAAAACTTGACACTGTCGATATATTACAATGCAGAAATGTAAAAAAAAAAAAAAAAAGCAGATAAACTTGCCTGCTATTGATCTGTGTCTAAACATGAACAAACCCAGTATTGACTTTTGTACTGCTCATGATAAAGGCTGCTTTCAATCAATACAACATGCACATTTCCACTCAAACGTATTCTTTTCTATATATAATGATATTTGTTTTTGTTATTAGATATACGGCTATTTTATTGATTTTATTCAGAGTATGTTTGTGTTGGTTAATCCTCGGCTCTACTGTTTAGTGTGCAATGATTTGTTAGATAACACTAGGCAGCATGGGTAAAGTAGGACACCCAGTGGGATTACCATGCCCCAGAGTAGTCCGGTTCTTCTAACACAGGATGTCAGGATCATTAGAGATCCAGCAGGAGCTCCGGGACGTGACCTGAGTGCGTCACAATCGCATTGACTGGTCACAACTATGTGGATTAGTGAAAGTTAATCCAGCGTTGAATGGCTTTTGCGGCTTTGGGATAGGGATTTCACTATGTGGGAAAGTATTCTGTACGGTAAAAAAAGAGGTTAAGAACCATTGAGAGTGTATAGAATAGAAGCCTTTATTTTTGTCACATCTACATTACAGCACAGTCACATTCTCTCTTGGCATATCCCAACTTGGGTTGGGGTCAGCAATGATACTGCACCACTGGAGCAAAGAGGGTTAAGGGCCTTGCTCAAGGGCCAAACAGTGGCAGCTTTCAGTGCTGGGGCTTGAACCCTGATCCTCCAATCAAGAACCCAGAGCCGTATCTGCTTGAGCCACCACTGCTCCCTAATGTATTACCATTACTAAGAACTCCAAAGATAATAAACATTAACCGTCTTTGTTACAGCATTATTGGATTCTCAAAGCCAGCTGTTTGTTATAACTCACCAACTATGACAATAGTTTTAGTAGCTGCAAGTTAAATCAGAAAAGTTTTATATTAGTATATTTTACTATAGTCAACATACACATGGACTTGGGGTGTGGCACATAAACTATGACAAATAATAAACTGATTTTTTTTCAAGATATAAACTGTTGTTCATTGTTTTCTGTAAGGAAACGTTTACTTGACATTTATGAAAAGATTTGTGAGTGTAGCTCCTTTGTATCAGTCGGTATGTTTATGCTGCACCAAACTTCTCAGAAAGGAAGGACTTTGTGGTTTGTCTGGCACTTATTTTGCAGCTATATGTGAAAGACATGTTATCGTATTGTTATAGAAGTGTGACTAAATTACTAATAGGTGTTTGTGATTTATTTTTATTTGAGAATTACTGATCTTTTTTTTGTAATACAGGATGTTTTAGGAAAGTTTTTTACTCTTTTCATATTGACTGCTTACATGCTCTAATATTATCCCTGAGATACAGCTGGTTCAATATTGATGGTTTGGACTGATCTTCCTGGCCACAAAACAGCGGTGCTCCCACCGTGTGCCGGCTTAAAGATCAGTGGTAAGTTGTTACAGAAAAGCTGGTTTAAACTCCTCATGAAATACACATTCCACCATCATGAAAACATTGTTGGAGTTCATTTCTGTGTGAAGTTCAACCAAGATGTGATAATGTTTTTATCCTTCAAGTGTAGGATTGGGGGTTTCTGCAGCTGGGAAAAGTTTGCTGAGGATATTAAAAGAAAGCACGAGCAGACCAGAGTAATATCTGGAGGACGAGCTGGAAATCAAAAAGCTTGCCTGTGAAAGTCTTTCCTTATTTTTTCCTCTCTAAAGTGGCTCATGCCAGTAAGGCATCCATGGCAAACCATAGAAGGTTTACAAATAAAAAGATAAAGCTGCATCAGTTGACATAACTTTAGCCACAGAGAGGATATGAAAGTATGCTTTAGAGATGATATCAGGCATCCAGGCTTTGCGTTCCAGCTATTATAGCCTTACTGTAGCGCAGCATCATTTGGTCTGCACACTGGCTGGTGTTAGTGGTGTTAGTGTTGAATGTAAAGACTGATCAGTAAGTAAGAGGATGCAGGAGCAGAGAGGTGAAGCCCGTGTGTATTCTGCAACCTTCCTGTTTAACAGCTAAGTGAGTTTGTGTTGTGGTGTCAGGAGTGCAGTGGAAACTGTGAACTCTGCAGTGCCTTTGAGAGAGAGAGAGAGAGAGAGAGAGAGAGAGAGAGAGAGAGACCCTGTGGGAGATCACTGCTTCTTGTTTATTGTTAAGTGACTTCTCTCACACTCTTATGTATGGAACAAATGGAATGCAGTCTGCGTCAGTGATGACCCTTATGTTGTACATGACATGGAACATACTTACGCACCGAGGTGGCTGCTTAATGCTTCCATCATAGCTCTCTCACAAGGGCTTTAACTAACTTTATCTAGGAATGTGGCTAAAAATACCACAACTCCAGAAGTCCTGCTGACTTTTGCCAGGCTATGCAAGTATAAAGTGTTAATGTTTTAACATTCAATCTCAGAAGTTATGTGTAGTGCTAGACATTAACCTCCTACTGATAATATTCTAATAATATCATAATAAGGATCTTTGTTTGGCTTTACATCCTTTGGATAGCTGAAGTATGTTGATTATGCATCACAGAATTCAAACCCACATCATTGAGACTCTTTATAGTGAAAATATAGAGAAATATTAGTCACAGCTGACTGTGTAGGTTTGTCTGTGTATAAGAAGAAACTTTTTGGCGGTGTCCCAAAACACATACTTATGTGCTATTCTATAGCATTGTGTATAAATAGTGAAAGAAGTTTTTTCACGCTGAAAACCTTTCAAGGTGGTCGACGACACTCTGGTGAACAGGACACTGGATAGTGCATAGAGTAAGTGTGTAGAATGTTGTTTATGATGCAGCTTTTAACACTTTTTTGAAATGCAGTGAGGCCAGGACTCAGAAAAAGGCAACTTTACTTGAATACACAGTTTCAGTGTTCAAACCTGCTGCTTTACTAACAGCAGAAACTACTGAAGTCTGACTGCAGCTGCTGAACTCACTCAAGAGACCGGATCAGACTCGGTGCTGCTGATGAATGAATAATGACACAGCACCTCACACCCAGTCCAGATCTGTACTCCAAATACAATACGCAAGCTCTCACAGCGCTCTATTTTTACTGCATGGACTGTAAGTCTCACAAGGTTTCACACTTTCTAATTATTTTAGAGCAAGCCTCAAAAAAACGTATTATTCACATGAGAGGAACTGGCAGGCCATCACATTTATTTATTTTTTTTTTTAGATTGTACAAAAAATTTGTACAGCTAAAATTTTAGCATTAAATGTTTGGAGGAAAATATTTTTAGTCTGGATTGGTGGGGTTCATAAATATATATTCAACTGCAGTTATTCAGGAAAAATATATATATTTCAGATGTTTAGGAATTCTGTCTTGTATCTGTTTTGTATATTTGGTAAAACAGCTCTAATGAAGACAAATCTACAAATAAAATTGCATTAATTGGCTGTGGTGTTTTTTTTTTTTTTTAGGTTTAAACAAAACTTCAAGAAACTGAACTAAATATCAATATTTAGAACAAATCACACCAAAACTATCAAAACTTTGGAAAACCATTCAGGAGGCAGGCGTATATGTGTCAAAGTCAACAGTCAAGAGAAACCTTCACCAGGGTTAATGCAAACTGTTGAGCACCAAATGTAACCCACTGTTGAGCCTCAAAAACAGGAAGATCAGATTTTCCACAAAGAAAAGCCTGTACAATCAATTCTGGACGAGCA
The DNA here is from genome assembly GCF_030014155.1 of Tachysurus vachellii. Taxonomy (NCBI): domain Eukaryota; kingdom Metazoa; phylum Chordata; class Actinopteri; order Siluriformes; family Bagridae; genus Tachysurus; species Tachysurus vachellii. The sequence continues at coordinate 17,441,271 of NC_083461.1, read as the reverse complement.
TCCTATAGAATGATGAGAAAAGACTAGAGATCAGAAGGACCTTCTTATGACCTCATCTTATGGTGATTGCATGCATCGCTGTCAATGGAACTGGTTTCCTGTGTTTATTGATGCAAAGACATCTGATAATGAACGAAACCTGTAACAACTGCATGAATTCTGAAGTTTACAGATTTTTATTATCTGCTCACATATAGCCAAAGGCTTTAAAACTCATTAGCAGGCGCTTTACAGTGAAAATGGACTACAACCTGGAGCAAGCTTTGAAAGCAATCCTAGAGGAAGAGAAGTGTAACGCTCTGCAAATAGCCAAGTCAATCTTGACCTGAATTCATATGAGCAAGCATTTCACTTGCTGAAGGCAAAACCAGAGGCAAAATTCCCCAATAACAAGCAGGAACTGAAGACAGCTGAAGTCATTGTAAGGCACATATTTAAAATGCTGTAATTCCTACACTGTTCAGCCAATTTAGATGTGAATACATTCAAATGAAGTCTGAAAGTCTTTGAGGTCACTAAGTCTTATTTATTGTCCTTTAAGTCCTCCAGTGTACTGTGTTAGACTGTGATCAATACTATAACATATGAATCATTTTACAAACTAAATATGATGTAATTAACTAACAACAGATAATGTTAGATAGAGCATAGTTATGTATGACACATACCCAAGGCTGAGTGTGTGTGTGTGTGTGTGTGTGTGTGTGTGTGTGTGTGTGTGTGTGTGTGTGTGTGTGTGTGTGTGTGTGTCTGCACACGTGGGTGTGTGCTCATGCAAAAACTCTGGCTTACACAGAGGAAATGAAATCTTCTGCAATAATTCTGATAGAAGAAAAGAAGTTCCTGACCAAGGGCATCTAGAGGACTTTTTATTTCACCACGTCTCATACCAGTGACAAGAGAATCTGTTCATGTGCCTCTCTCACCTAGCTAAGCCACTTTACACTATATCATAGCATGCACACAGTGACCTTTCACAAGCTGTCTGAGCTCTTCTTAATATAGAACAAGAAGGAATCTGGGATGAACTGGAAGTAAGGCGTGCACATGCGCAGTGTAGTGAAGGGCATCATAATGTATAATTCATCAGCGAGAGGTGTTAGAGTGTAGACTGGTACCTGGTTTGCAAAGTGACCATGTGACAAGTGACCCTAGTGTTATAGATATGACATATCAGAGTTTTGTTATACCATACAGATAGATTCCAACTTTCCTACTAGAAAGTAAATTCAGAGTATGTTCCAAGTTTATTGGCATGATTGTTGAATACTATATTGCCCAGACATCAGAATAGAAAAAAAAAAAAAAACAGTGGTAAATTATAAGGTGCCAGTATAGGACCAAAGTACAGTAAATGAGGGTTATATGAGGGCAATATTTACATATCCAGAACGCACAAAATAAAAGATAAATTAAAAAAAATTGAATAAGTGAAATTATGTTGATTGATCAGTTTCTCTCTCTCTCTCTCTCTCTCTCTCTCTCTCCTACGTCTGAGCTCACAGAGATCCTGACCTCTTCTGCTCTCTAGATGTAACCTGATCCATCCTGGTGCCCTACTTCTGGTTGGAGTCTCATCAGTTGGAAGATGGCCCTACGTATATGGACAGCCTGGAGATATACTGGACTGCTGCGGTTAGTTCCACTCGGAAGCCATATTGTTAGCAGTAAACCTCTGATGCTAAGGCCGGTTTTGTGATCGGATCTCAATCATTGAACACTACTGTTAAAAAAAAGCTCCTGGCTACACAACTCCACTTGATTATGTACAGTTCTAGAAAGGAAATTATTTATAATCATTTTCATTAGTTCCCATTTGAGTCTGGTTCATCTCAAGGTTCCTCTTCCTCATATCGTCTCAGAGTTAAATGTACATTAAAATGGTCACCTGAGGACAATTATAAATATTATTTCTTAATAATATCTTAGTTTTGTATTGGCTAAAAATAACACTAATGTCCGTTTGAGCCGCTTTAATTCTGTAAGGACACAATAATAGACGGTGCTATAACCCCTCCACTATTTACGGTGATGGTGAACCGTAAAGACACTTGGGATGTGGACTGAGTATAAAAACAACGATTAGATAAAAAAAAAAAAACTAGCAGAGGATGGTTTCGATCCATCGACCTCTGGGTTATGGGCCCAGCACGCTTCCGCTGCGCCACTCTGCTAGAAATTACGCGTTTTCTTTAGGTTATATGTATATCATAAATTCATTCATACCGCGCGATATAGATATATGACAGATATATGGGTTGTAGCAAATAAAGAAAACGGCTTATATTCGGCTTGAAGATATGTACACAAATACAACGTCCCAAACACAACGTTCTCCATCAGGGAGCCTAGGAGCAGTGATGCAGGCTTGCTGGACACCTGAGGTCAATTCTAGATAGTATTTAATTGGTCTCTTGGTTTAGTATTGGCACCCTTGTTGCTCCCTCGTGGGTAATAACATAGATATCCGTGTGGGTGCAATTAAAGACAACGGCTTATATTCGGCTTGAAGATATGTACACAAATACAACGTCCCAAACACAGGGTACAGGGTAGAGAGGTAGACAGGGTACAGGGTACAAACACAGCAGTGATTCAGGCTTGCTGGTCACCTGAGGACAATTATGAATATTATTTCTTAATAATATCTTTTCTATTCTTGATAAAGTTCATGTTAGAAAAGGCTGATTCACAGAGATAGGTTGAACCAAAAAGGCAGGCAACTTTCATAGCTGCTGTGCATACACCACTGTATTTTTCTGTGTCCACAAGGCACAAAAAGTTTGATGCAGACTGATGGGCTTTGAGGTAAAGGTCATTTTGCAACGTTAGGATCTTTACCTGTCCAGCATCCAAGTTGAACAGAGCACTTAGTTGCTCAGCAGTGCATGTCATGTCCACTTTTTTACGTCTTTTTCTGTCCTTAATGCGCTGCCGGGTGGGTAGTTAGCATTGAAACTTTCGTGACACGTACTGAAGTGTCTTGCCACATTGTCGTCCCGCAAATGAGACACACACCTTTCTTTGACTGGCGTAAAAAAGAACTCTTCCTCCCAAACACCGTGAAAATGGTATGTTTTCTGTCGCTTTTCTGCCATGTTTTTGGGGGTAAATCACAACTGACTCCTCATTGTTGCTGCACCGCTTCCTTGTGTCAGGAGTCGGACGTGACGTGCGCGCAATATTGACATTTGACTTCAGAAAAAGCCAGTTTGTTATATACATAACATTTTTGTTTACATTTTTTAAAATTAAATAAACTGAAAATAAATATAGTCATTTTAAAATCTACATTAATGCAAGCATTTTTTATTCAAAAACTACAGCAAGAAATTTTTTTAGACGGAACTATATTTTGACCAGGGCTATTTTTAGAACATGCCTCGCGGACGCCTTAAGTGCTCCTTGCGAGCGACCAGGTGCCCGCGGGCACCGCGTTGGTGACCCCTGATTTACGGTGATGGTGAACCGTAACAAGACAGTGTCACTTGTATTAGCTAACTGACCGCTTTTTAACTGGGTCGTCAACAATCTCCAAATATTATTCAATACAACTAACAGAAGCTACAACTTAAAAGAAGAAATTTCTCTAAAACATTCTTCTAAAATACATAGAAGATATTTCACATCTTAAAAGCAGAAATTGTTCCTGAACAAGATACTTTCCTAAACAGTGATTTCATGTGTTTATTAAAATTCAGTAGAACCCTGACAGGTTACACTGGAAAGTTGGGTTTGTTTAGCACACTGCTTAAAATACATCTCATGTTAGTAATATTTGATGTCATGTAATCTGATCTTAACCACAATATTCACTTATGCAGGGCTGAAATCTTCTACAGTGTTCAGTTTAATCAAACGCAACACTGACAGCTAACAACAACACAAATCTGATTTTTTTTCTCTTTCAGTCTGAATAATACATCAATAATACAATATACAAGTATAACATTTATATGGAAAAATACACTGATATTTGTATCAGACAAAATGCCAGACAGAACCTTATAATACTGAACTTACGATATGCATTATTCATTTTATTCTTATTATTTTTAGTAGTAGTGCTGAAGGGAATTTATTAAAGTGTTATGTCAAAATACATACATTTGTCGTTTATTCATTTTACAATCAACCAATTTTAGAGCATGTTGCAAACATTGAATGAGGTTTTATAATCCTACTCAGATTTTATGTATGTGTTCGATTCTAAATGTTCATTTTAATATGGAATACTGAGTCCTTTAAAATCCTTTAGTTAGTTTTGAGTTTTCCATTTTTTCACGGTCTGAGACTAGACCTGACAAGCATTTACTATTAAATGGTTATATAAGCTCCTACATCTCAAAGGTTGCCAAGTCAGTTGTTTTCTTGCGAAATCCCTCCCCACCTCAGGTAAAAGACTGACAGCAGGATGAAGTCACCCAGCTGGTCCAGATAGACGTAATCAGGCCATTCAGCAGTGAATTCTGGGATATCTAAGGAGCCATTATGTTTTTTAATGTAACTTTGTGCTACGTTTATTGTGATTTGCCGAAACACGTCATGTCGCTTTGATTCAGAAGATAAAGTTAGAACTGTTCGAGCTGGAGTATGATTAATACTTCACCATAGCAGCGAGTGCCCTAGACCTTTCTAGAGCTGTCTAAGCTCACCCTAAATATAGATCCAGTGGGAATATGAGGTGACCTGTGTGTCTACTCTGGAAACACACAGCATGAGAGTTGTCGTGTTGAGGGATGCCTGAGATTGGAAAAGAATAACTGCTCTGGAATGTTCTCATACATGTTATACAAAAAAAAAAAAAATAATAAAATAAATCTATTTTACACAATCCTCCTACTGTAAGATGTATATAAGATGTACGAAGAGAAACACTGTCTTCCAGAATCCTGTACTTTTGTCCTACATCTTAATATAAAGTCCCTCAAAAAATGTATATAAAGAGTGATGACTGGACTTAGTGTAGCTTTCTTGTCAAAACTGTTGTTCACATGGACACTAATAACACAGCTCAACAAATCACTTTCGCACTCACCTGGTTACTAAACACACACACACACACACACACACACACACACACACACACACACACACACACAATGCACTACACTGTGCTTTTACTGGATTGGCTGATGTAAAGGTGTTCCTAATATAGTGGTCAGTTTATCATGTATACATATTACTGTCATTCACATACAACTTGTCAATGCTAAGTGTGCTATTAGAGTTCTCTGAAGCTGTACACACGTCCATGTACTGTATAGAACAAGCTCACAATGTTCACACTCACAAAATGTTGCTAAAGCATGTTGTTGAACATGATGAGTAGAAAGATCCTATACTGGGATGGGGGGGGGCTGATGAATGAGAACTGGCTGTATTCCAATAAGACCTTGACCCATTGCTAAGGCCAACAGAGAGCAGCTGTTTAACAAGCTTAAACCTTGTGTACCCCTCCACGTCCATCACCACAGTGTTTTAGCACAGCTGAAATGCATCCATCTCTCCAGCCTGGCTCAGCTCCAGTCCTTCATGTGTGTCTGAAATGACAATGTCCCTCCCACCTTAAGATGAAAATTCTCATCTGTGGATGGCTCAAACATGACCACGATTTAGTGCCACTAGCTGACGATGTCCTTTCTTTTTTACCCTACGCCTGATTTCACTCTAAGGTGAAGACATAGTTGTATGACAAGAGGGTTCAAATGAAGGTGAAGGTCATTGTGATTACAGTGAGGCTCAGCACTGCTGATAAATTGCTCTGAGTCATCTCCCAAAAAAGGCTCCAAGCTTCATATAAATATAGACATAAATCCAGATGTCCTTAACATCGCTCGTCATGTTTGGAGAAGCCCGTGAAGCATTTTCCCAAGAAAGCCCCTACAGAGACGATTCAAATTGTAGTTCAAACGGGTGCAAACGAATCGGTTAACTCATGATAGAAATGCACACAAATTTACATCAAACAAATCAAAAAAATGTGAACCTAGAAAACCAGTGCCACGTGCAGGCTTTTAACGTTGCCAGTCTACATGTGTATTGTTCTTACACGCACAACAGCATGCAAGCTCCTGATGAGTCGAGTTTGTCTGACATTTAAATTCCCAGGCGGATGGAACGCTGTGAGTACTTGAGGTTCTGAAAAGAAAAGAAAAAGCACCAAAGAGCAGTGAAGACGTCCAGCTTGTCCAAATAAACAAGAACCATCCTACAGGATATAAGAATAATACATAGAAAAATGTAGCTGTATAACTTTAATCATTAAAAATGAGCAAAGTTAAAATAAATACATGGCAAATACATTTGTATTCAGTCATACAACAGAATAAATGATAAAGTGATCACTTGCAAAATTCTAGCTGACGATCAAGACAACAGATTTAATCTCATGTCTATGGAAGAAACCACGCACGATTTCATTCCAGAGAGTGGGACAGACTGATGAGGTGAGGACAGGACAGGAGAGGAGAGCAGAGCAGAGAAGAGGAGAGGTGGAGAAGAGGAGAGGAAGAGAAGAGGAGAGGAGAAGAGAGGAGGAGAGAAGAGAAGAAAAGAGAGGAGATGAGGAGAGATGCTGCCAAAATTCAACAGTTTATATAAAAAAAGCTAGGAGATGTTATAACTGTTGGAAGTTGTATAATTCTTACCACTCAATTAATATCATGTGATCTGAATGAGCAGAAAAAAAAATCAATTAATTTTCATCAACTATATAAAGTAGAAAAAAACACCCACAGTGGAACAGCTGCAAATAAATTAATCTGAACAGGGATTGTTGTTGTTATGTACCTGCTGTAATCAGATGTGTCCACTTTCCTTTGGAGAAAAGTCAGTAATAACTAACACAAAATACTTGGAGTACAGAGAAGCCTCAATCGGTTCCTTTCCTTTCACAGACAATACGAAAGGGTCGTCAACATTTTCAGAATTATATACAGAACAAAACCATCTCTGAGCAGGAAAACAATCATAGGGATTTAGTTACGGAATATTTAACAGCCATAACAATCAAAAACTGGATGCAAATTTGAGGAAATACAGAAATCATTCACACACTAACATCCTTGGTTATGAGCAGGGAGTCAAGGAGACACGGCACTGTGGCTTTAAACACTCAGACCAGGAGCAGCCTCAGTGACAGCTATTTTATGGCCCAGGCTTCACTCTGGCCTATTTTCAGTCCTCCTCATTGCACAACTCTGGGATATTACATAAGACCCCTGTTTGTCAAACAGAATCAAAGTCATAAAGATGCCAAGTTTAGGTCTGATGTGGTCGTTTCATTTAAATACCTCTCCACCTTGGACTATTGTAGCTGTCCTGCTGATTTAGGAGGATACAGTGTGAATATATCACATGCTGATATTCTGTCAAAGCTATAAAACAAAACATATTCTATTAAAACAGAAGGTTTGGTCCTCGATATACACAAGACAACACAACATCTGAACACTTCTAGGCATACAGTACAGATTAACTGGATTCTTTCTCGAATCCTGGTTCATGACAGATTTTTAACTCACACTCACACACACACACAGAGCTAAAACACAATGATACACACCACAGCCATATCAAATGGCCTAATACTAGTGAATCTTCAGCTCTAGCTTAAAGGACAGCTACAGTGCGTAAATCATTTACTAATGTAGCCTAATGTGCAACCACTGAACAAATCGAACAGTAAATGAACAGAGAGTCTTGTGGGGATCCTTTGGACCGTCACACTACTCCAAGCCAAAGCCCTCAGCGTTGGAAATGGCTATGGTTAGCTTTTGCCGTAGTTCTTTCTTGCTCTTGTAGGGTGGCAGGCAGATCTGATTGAAGCATGTGTGTGAAACAGGTAACCTGAAGAGAAGAAATGACACGTTCACACATTTAAATTACTATCTGTGTGAGCGCCGCTTTTGTTGATCATCACATACTTCAATATAACCTTAAACGTAACCTCAATAATAAAAAAAGGTTTATTTAGTTTGGCAAATTTAAATCCACAACTGCCCACCCCACTCACACACACAAACACACACACACAGTCACGCACACACACACACACTCACACAACCAACACACACTCACTCACACACACAGTCACGCACACACACACACTCACACAACCAACACACACTCACTCACACACACAGACACACACACGCACACACTCTCACACACACACACACACACACACGAACACGCACACACACTCACACACACACGAACATGCACACACACACAAACACACCCACACGCACGTACACACAGTGACTCATCACTTCAAACTTACCAGTCTGTGGAAACATCAATCTTAGAGATCTTGAAGTTGAAGTCTGCCATCCCTCCCACAGGAACACGGTCACTTCCTGTTGTAAAGTGGAGAAGCCTCTTCTGCAGCTCTAGAGGGAACGCTAGAACCACGTCCCAGAATGCACTGCATCCACACATGCAAAAAACCTTTACTGCATCAGTACAATGATGAACATAATTTTGTGCAAATCTAACAGAAGCAGAAGGCACTGAAAGCTACGCACACACATTGTGTAGGTGACAAATAAAATTGGAATTTGATAAACACATGCATTATTTCTAGACGAAGTGAAAACATGCAGTGGTGCCTGCAGGTCAGTGTTACCGGATGGTGGCGTCTGTCTTGCTGTAGCCCTCATACTGCGCCACCCTCTGCAGAGAGCCCATGTCCAGATTGGGACTCCCACAAACCAGGATCTCAACCTCCTCTGGCCTCAGCAACTAGGGTACAATGAATCACAATGATGTTCATGACAGTGACAGAGTGAATTCATCAACTGTTATTGTCTAGTCTAATGCGTCAAACAATAAACACTGTCACAACACTGCTTAATAAAAATCTAGAAATTCAGGAGATAAATTATCAATTTTTAATGAGTAAGCCAGACATGATGGTGGGAAGGAAAAACTCCCTGAAACAACAATAAGAAAAAACCTTAAGAGGAACCAGACACAAAAATCAGCCCCTTCTCATTAAGGAGACACTGGATAGTGTGAATATATAAAATAACTGTTTGGTCAAATTGTGTAACTAGGAAATGCGTTCGAATTTTAAAGCTATCAACTTGTTCAGCTGTGAATGTAATTATGTAACACATAACTGATCTCAGGGGGCACGGTGGCTTAGTGGTTAGCACGTTCGCCTCACACCTCCAGGGTTGGGGGTTCGATTCCCACCTCCGCCTTGTCTGTGTGGAATTTGCATGTTCTCCCTGTGCCGCGGGGGTTTCCTCTGGGTACTCCGGTTTCCTCCCCCGGTCCAAAGACATGCATGGTAGGTTGATTGGCATCTCTGGAAAATTGTCCATAGTGTGTGATTCTTGCAATGTAATGAGAGTGTGTGTGTGCCCTGCGATGGGTTGGCACTCCGTCCAGGGTGACCCCCCATGACCCGAGGTAGTTTGGATAAGCGGTAGAAAATGAGTGAAAAAACTGATCTCATCTGCAATGTTTGTTTTCCAGTCTGAAGGTTTTAAAGACACTGCCATGCCACAGAGTATTGCATATTTATATACAGCTCCTTTAACTATAGGTAAAGACACAGATTTGTTGGTGGTTAGGAGAAAACAAGTGATCTGCAAAAACACCAGCAGTCCTCCCCTCCCTCTCCTAACACCACAGAGTGAGTTATTACCTTTCCTCAGCCTCTTACATAAGAATTTACAGACCCGGGGATTTTATGTCCTCGGCTAAACAGACCCTTTCTTTCCCCGCATGAGGCTGTATGCTGCCTCAGACACACAACATCCACAACTAAACATAGACTCAGTCAGAAAGCTCCAGAAAGGCCCAGGATACTTCTTCACCTACTCAGAAGTGCACAGTTCCTGTTTTCTATCGCTCTCTCTCTCTCTCTTTGGCCAGTTTGTACTGCTTGCTGGGAAGAGTGAGCTCGGAGCACACACCCGCTTCCATATTGGGAAGTGTAATTTTCAGTCTGAACATTGCCAAGATAAACACATGCAATTACAGCTTTTCCAAGACTCTCAGCAAGCAAACAGCCATCTTCAGAATCTACTTCAAGTTATTTAAACAACATGAATAACATCAAGCTAGATTACATACACTTGTCTGAACAGGTGATGAGACACACAGGAAATTCCAGCACTCGCATGGTAATGACAATTTATTAAAACACTCAAGGTTATACAGGCAAAAGCAGTTACATTAAGAACCGTTTGTGTCACAAGCTATTGAAAATCTGCATGCAAATGGCTGCATTGTAAAACCTCTGATTGAAATGCGGGGCAGGGTTTCGAGGTTGTGTTGTGTTTTTGCGTAGCTGGGTATTAATTCTACAGAGCTCACTGGCATATTTTTTCCCCTGTTGGCCTGGATACAGCTTGGAAGCAAAGCAACACTCCCCAGTTCTTTGGAGGATGGCCAAGGCAGGGGGTGGGGAAGGCAGACTGAGCTGAGCATTCACACACACACACACACACACACACACACACACTCCCGCTTACTGTTCTGAAATCAGCTGGTGGAATTTTCTATATTACCTGCAGCTTGGCTTTGCACTTGATAACAGAAGCACATTTACTACTGCAAGGCATGAACATGCTCAAGCTCCTAAGTACATTTTTTAAAAATGCAGCTTGGCCTTGGGGTGTCAAAAAAATCATGATACCCGAAGGCATATTTCTTATACGCAATGTGCCCTGATCACGGTGACACGTTTCCATCACGGTAATGAATAGATTTAATCCTGAGCTTTAGTTACTGTCTGTATGGAGTTTCAAATGTTCTCCTCATGTCCACGTGGGTTTCTGCCAAGTTCTTCCCTTTTCTTCCAGCTCCCAAAAACCTACTGATTGACTATTCTAAACAGTTGTGAAAGATAGTGTGCATGGTGTCTTGTCTTTTCTGGGACCGGCTCGATGCAACCCTGACCGGAAGAGAGCGCTTACTAAAGCTGAATGACTGAATGGTGTCCATTATGATATTCAGACACCATAAATATACAGCTCTATCTGACTTTTTCCTAAATGCTATTTACATTTAAAGATATTGACTAATATAGTATTTTGTGGTAAAAAATTTTGAAAATCGTCTGAAATCGTCAAAAATCACAGTCAGCAGTTATTGTCAGCTGGAATCGTTCCCCTCTTTGATTTTTTTCTCTCACCCTATATCCAGCTCTCTCCTATAACACGACAACTACCAATCGGGGAACATGCGCCTGTGCCAAGACACGTGAAGCCAGCCCGTGTATTTTTAACTGCTGTCCATACTGTATCCCAGGGCAGCGTGTCACGCTCAAGAGAAAAGCTCTACCCTCTTCCGCATACGTGTGCTGACAGGCGCTTGGATAGTGCCACTCTGACTGATGGCCAGAAACAATAACGCCGTCCATCTAAACCAGAAACCACGGGCAATTTTGGTCTCTAGACTCCCAGAGAGTTTTATAAATTCAAAGTCTTAATAAGTACTTTTCTGAACTGCTAACAAAGTGAATGGAAAAGTGGAACAATATTTTGAGAAATCCTGTTTTCAAAAATGCTGTTCTCCAAAAAAAAAAAAAAAGTGCTTAGTGAGTAAAATAAGAACCGTTCTGTACTGTAAGTAACAGTTATATAGTTCTTACAGCACAGTGAAATAAAGTACAACTCACCATCAAGGCATTAGAGGCACACACACTGTGAAAGCCATGGTAGAATGCAGCAAACTGTCTGTAGATGAACTTATTCAGCAGGAAATCAATGTACAGCTGGACGTACTCTGCACAGCAATGAATAAATAAATAAATGATAAAGCACGGGCAATCAGAACGTTGCTGGCAGTATTGATGAAGCTTGTAGGAGGTTTTAGGAGAGACTACACTAACCTTTTCTGTTCTGGTTAGTCACAGGGATTTTATCTCCACCTGGCTTCAGGTTGTGTGATCTGACTACTCCAAGTTCTTCTTGAAAAACCTGCAAAGACAGACACAGGCACAGATCTCCATCCGTCTCTCCTTAAACATATTTAAACCTCTAAGATAAAAAAAGTCAGTGCTTATCAGCACTACAGTACAATCTACTGCACGCTGAAAATCTTAAAAGCTGTGTGGCCTGTACACATTCTGTGACCTGTGCTGCACAGCGGCATGTCTGTGTGTGGGTAAAACACCTGAAAGGTTGTATAGAAGTCCTCTTCAACGTTTCCCTCATAGCTCAGTAGCTCTGCAAGGCCATGAGCAAGATCCTAAAACAGAAAGGCTCCATTAATGGCAACCTAAAATATTCAGGCACCATGCACACAACTGAATTCATACATGAGCCCAAATACATTTACACACACTCCCAGTATAAAATATTTACAGTAGTTATCTGTGGATTTAATTAGTAGCTGCATATTTCATAATAAAACAATATGGGAGACTTAGGAAATTGATATTCAACCACATGAAGCATTTCTTCCACATGAAACCAGAGCCATTTAATACACACCACTGTGTGACCAATAAAATGAATTAAACAGTGAATGAAGAAGATGAAAGGTATGCTACGAGGTTTGGCGTAAGCTTTGTTAATATCTAAATTTTGACCCTGTCTTGTTAAGTAACCTTCAGCTGTTCTAGTTCCAGATCCACACTAGTGGAGGGGAGAAAAGGTTTAACACAAAAGAGCAAACGGCGACTAGAAGCTCTTGGTTATATAAGTATAGACGAGCACGAGGCCAAATGCTTTCAAATGGAACATCTGGTTTACTTAAGCGTGACTCAGCAAAAAAATACTGGAAATTAAGAATAAATGTCAACTGTGTAAAAATTTCCATCTCAAAAGTGATTAGTGACTATATTGTATTTTTAAGACATACTAGAGGCTTGTTTTATTTACTTGTTGCATAACAGCAGGCAATAATACTGTTAGAGCTCCCTCTAGTGGCCTTGAATCGAAGTGATGTATTGAATTATTTATTTGTTGGTTTAATATTAAAAGTAAATATCAAAGGCTCTATTTTGGTAGGATCATAAACATCGCAGAGCATTTGAAATTGTCATACAGCAATTTCATTGATAGGACTTCAGGGTTATCTGAAGCAGTAAACGTGCAGTGAGCATCGGCGCTGTCCTAACGGCTGCAGAAACAATGCACCATCTGGAGGAGACACTTTATCAACAGAGAGGAGAAAACAGCCTCCTCCTGCCTGGTGACAGCAGCACATACAGCGAGCCACAACAATACCACAGGTGCCAAGTGACACGGGGTCATTCAGAGTAAAATCCAATAATCGGTGTCCCTGTGTACAACCCTGTGTGGTGACCGCACATATCCACACTCCGTGCATTTGTAATGATTTTATTTGACAGCCATATCTCTATTCTTTTGCATGACTGAACTGAACTGTAGAACAACCGCTTCAACAGGCTGCTGGTCAATTTTGGTCCCAAGTACAAAATTACAAGTGATATGCAATAATAATAAAAAAAACATATCACATCATATTACAGAAATCAAATGATTTGTCTCATATTTCTGTCTCAAAAATCCCATGACATACTGGTGGATCTAGACTTACATTATTTACTCTACTAACTCCACATCTCTCCTATTAGATTGTGTGGTTACTGAGTAATTTGCTCGATGTCGAATAGGTGAATATCTGAAATTAGCATCTCGACGCATTGAAGGAATATTTCTGACAAAAATTTAAAGCAGACAGTTTGTGCTTATCCCAATGTGATGTAATCCGTCAGGGTAGTTTTGGTGTCTGAGGACCCAGAAGACTATTATAGCTAAAACAGAACATAGTCTGTAATGGACTGTAGTGGTATTGGTGTTGCTTTCAAACCTTCAGACAGAACTGAATGCCCGATTAGATGATTGAATAACAAGAAAGATCACAATGTTTAAATGCAAGCATTTTTCTATTAAATGAAACTGTTCATGTGTAAATATAACTGTGTGGTGATTCAGACGGGCCGTTTTGACTATCCTACGTTTCCCTAAACTAAACTAAGCACATGACATATCATAGCTGATCAACTCAATTTTATTTTGTAAGAACTATTTCTTTCGGAAGTGCACAAGAGCAGCCGAAGTGGTAACAGATATGCTGGGATGTCACAGCTTCTGTACATACAGGCATGATTTGCTGCAGGTCGTCCAGGGTGAGGGTCGCCATGCCGACAGGGGCATCAAGGTCACACGGCACTATGGGAGGAGTCAGCAGCTTCTTGTAGACGCAGGGCGGGAATCGGATGTCCAGGGTGATACTGTTGTACACGGCTAGGCCCATGAGCTGGACAAAAAGGGTTAAGAATGAACAGCTGGGGAAGTCAGCTAAGTTTATACACACAAACTTATACACATATCCAGTCTCGTAAGCTGTTCTTTACAGTGTACAGTGACCCATTAAACGTATAACTAGTGTATAGAGTTTTCGATGTCTGTTCTGCACTGACCACACAGCAGCTTTATGATATAGACTGATCAGATATAGGGGAAGAACGGCCAACAGGTGTATTATACATCTAGAAGAGAATATGAAGAGGCTGCTCCTTAAGTGCTTTCAGCTGCAGCTGACGGCACTCCTCCATGTGCTCTCCATATGCGCACAGACAGAGAGCGCAGTGGAAAAAGAGAAAGAGGGAGGAAGGGAGGGAGGGAGGGAGAAGAAAAAAGGCCGCCTTTTAGCAGACAGAGGGGAAAATTTTTCGTAATGGCTCGAACATCGAGACAACACAAAAGCCAGCTCCGGGGTCGTTCCAAAGGAGACAAAACCAAAGAAACCTTTCATTCATTATCCTAGGCTAATGTGACACAGCACTTCTGGATGTATGTAAACTTAGGGCTCAATAAATTCAACAGTGGGCAAGCTCAGAGGAGTAGAGATGCACCGACACACACACACACACACACACACACACACAACACAAACCCGGCTGCGTGAGCCAGCCACAGGAAACGATTATGTCAGGACATGGCTGCTACTTTGTCTTTTCCTACCTTACAGTGAGTGTATTCATTACAGCCCACACACTTATGTGTACGAGGCTATGACCGGTTGATCAGTCAGAAAACCGTTACATATTGTGTCTTCTCAGCAACTGACTCAAACTGAGGACTAATGCTGAAAATAAATTTCTGTCCCACCCTGTGCTGAAAGGGAAACTTTTTACAGGTTTCACGTATAAACGGTGGATGTTTCCTCTAAGTGGAAGCAGACTGTATGTTTATGGGTTATTTAAGTCTCCCAGCACCCGTGCACAGCTACCTATGCAGCAAATGAAAGGATACAGCTCCAACCAGTCTGTACTCTGAGCAGTTATCACACTTCCAGTTGCTGAACCAGTGACACTGAGATTCCTTCACATATGTGAACATGCCTGCGAAAACACATATGGCAACAGTGTAAGTCTTTATAAATCTTTAAAGGTGGAAACAGTATCAAAATAAATAAATAAACAAATAGAAAAAAGAAAAAAAAACAAGAACATTTTACTTTTTCAGTAAAAACTCGTTATAGTTACTGCTACATAAACCATATGCAGGTAATCACTCAAATCACCATGGAAACAGTTTACATACATACTTCCATTCTATTTAAGTCAACATCAAATCTGGACATTTCTTGTTATATATTACAGTATATTACAGTATTTCGATCTCTTTTCTGAAGCAGATACATGCAAGTGCAGAAGCTCTCAAAATGTTAAAGCCAGGGACCTCTTAACTGTAAAAGCAATTTACTTCGATTCATTATTCAAATGTGTGCAATAATATTCAGGCTATTTTTAGTAGGAATAGAGCTTTTTTGAACATTAAGCAGGTGGAAGCAGCTGGGAACGTGGTATTCTAGTGGTCTAGTGGTGTTGTTCTACCAATCAGACGGTTGTGAGTTCAAATCCCAAGTCAACCAAGCTAACACTGTCTAAGGATGTCTGCTAAATGTCAGTAAACATCCCCTACAGGCTTTTTGAGTTACTTTAGTGTGGATTAAATCCCTTCAATTCATGGGAAAACTCACAAAGACAAGAACTATAACAACTCAACAATAAATGAATATAATAAGTTTAATAAAACACGACTGTAATTTTCACTGACCCTGAGAACCACTACTTAAACCTTTCTACCATAAAATAAAAAATCAAATATGATAAAAACACTTACTAAGTCGTTCCTATTTAAGCACCATTTTGTTTTCATTCACTAAAGTAACTGGTGTTTTAATATGAAAGTCATACGTTTTTGAGGAACACATTCTCTAGCTAGTATAGAATGAGCAGATGCTAGAAGAAATAAAAATCTCTAGCTTTTAGCTGTGAGTGAGTGATAATGAGTGAGAGTGAAACGAGAAGAAATCATGGCTGAGCATATGCAATCTGTTTGTCCTGAGCATCTCACCGTAGTCAGTGAGAAAAATCTGTCGAATCAGGAGAAGAAACCATTCCTTTGTGAGTCCTCCCATGTCCAAGCCTGCTTCCCCAACAAACGTCACTTTCAGCTTTTTCTTCAAGTCTGCTCTCTTTCTTGAAAGCTATTAAAACACACACACACACACACACACACACACACACGCATTTATGGTGGGGCCATTTTTCCAAATTAAACCCTAGTCAGACTTAGAACTTTCCAGACCAGACTCTACGTGCTCTTGGCCAATAGTACCCTCTCTCAGTCTCGGAAAATAAAAATGTTGATGCTATGGTGCTGCTTTGAACAGAAATACATAATGTGTACAAAACCACCACATTATTCTTAAAGCACTGTAAATATTTCATGACGGTTCAGAGTTAGTGGTAAAAAGTGAAGGAACAGACAGGCGCTGTCCATGTTCTGTGAGCGAGTGCTATTACCTCATCCAGTGAGTCACTGACCAGCTGCAGACGCCTTACTTTAATGTTGAGAAAAAGCAGACTCATATCCACCCTCTGTCTGCGAGAGACCTTGTCCACCAGGGTTTGCTGTAGCCAAAATAGAAAGCCATGCATTTAATCATTCAACATTCCCATGCTGGAAACCTGTTTACATACTGATGCTCACTTGCACAATCTGTCTCAGGAAGGAATCTTTAAGCTTCTGATAAACGTACACGATCTTGCTGTCTGTGTTAACTTCCCCAATGCTTTAGTGAAGCTGCTTTTGGTGTTCTAATGATGAGAACATAGTGTACTTTTCGTTACTGTTTTACACTCCGGCGAGACTCTTTAATCCGACAGCCACGAGTCTGTTTAGCCTACGCTCTGGTCACATATGTTTGGGAGGGAGCTTGTGAGGATTCCACCCAAAAAAAGAACATCTCAGGCTGCCCCACCCTGCACAAGCCTGTATCAGAAGACTTCCCTTATAGTAAAATGAATCCTGCTTGACTTTGAAATGAAGTTTATCACAGAGTCAGTTAACTTGTGTGTAATCGATGGATGAGGGTTTCAGAGGAGAAGAAAATCCTTCAGTTTTAAGAAATACTGGGAAGTCTCCAAGTACAGACAGCTTAGATAAACAGTCCTGAGTATAGGCAGCCATAGAGCAAGCATCAAATCCCACGAGACCCTTAGGACCAAACAGTCTAAATCCTTCGTTTCCACAGTAACCTTCTCTGCACACTCTGGCAGCTCGGCAGTACAGACAACTACAGAGGAAATGACGGCGACACGCAAACTCTTACCCTGGCCATGCTGATCATCTGTTGCTCAGAGTCTCTTTGGATAATAGCCTTCTTCACTACCGTAGACAGGATAAACGGATACTGGCAGAAGGTGAATCTGTGAGAAGTGCAACATGTCAGACTCAATGTAGTGAAATTCCTCTCCATTATTAACTTGGCCACAAACTATTTTCATGCAAGCTTTTGTATTCTGCTGTCAAAGCAATTATAACGGTTATATTGATCTAGCAGATGTAAACAATGCACCGGAAGGTAAACACGACGTAAAAAGTCTGTTCTAGACTTTTAGACGCCATTAAACTACAAACCTCAAAAAAACAGATCGGCTGGAAGGAGTTTGAGGGCATGTGTGCTTAGAGAATAGCGCTTGGTCTGAATTATATTTTCGTGCCACACCTGTTGGAATTTCCATGAGCTTGCCACGTCTGGTAGTCCTCCATGAAGTCAATGTGGTCCAGTGTGAGATTGTAGAAATCAGAGAAAGGGATGATGGGAGAAGGAGAAATGCTGTTTGCAGCATCTGAACACAGAGAACCGAGACATGAAAATGGTTTGATTCTGACCCAGCAAAATCAATCAGCATACCTTTCAACAACCGCAGGTTTTTGCACTCACTGAGCAGGGAGAGAACCTTGGTGGCTGATGGGATCCACCACGAGCACTTGGAAATGGGCGGTAACTCCTCTGGTTTGGCAGGGAACAGCCGTGTGGTGATGAAGAGCTGTAGGCGTTCCACCAGCTGCTTAAAACGCTTCTGAGATAGCCTGAGAAATGACACATTGCTCTGGTCAAACACACCGAATGAAGCTTTCTAACTCGGAGCTTCTTGCTGTTATTGCGATTCAAATCTCTTTAAACCAAACACTTTAAAATCTTATTCTGTACATATAACATGAAGGTAAAATGAGATTTTGTTAATAGTTGTTGAATCTCACTATAATGGCTTTATAATTGAGCCTTTTCTTCTTACGGTTGGATGTATTTTGTGAATGGATTCCTTAAGCAGCCTAGACTGCAAAAGGCAGTGACAGAAGGAAACAATTCAGACTCACTTCTTAAACCAGTGCATCAGGAAATGGTGATCTGCTTCAGGCAGCGTTGCTATTTGCCGCAGTAAGTGAGCATAGATGACATATGTGGCTGTGCTCGTGTACTGAGGGTTCTGCAACAAAGAAGAGCCTTTTTAGAGCACTTCAAAAAGGAAATATAACTTTTCACTCTGGAAGGTCTGGCTCTTTAATAAAGAGTGGTGGTGTTTCAGTGGGAAACCGACGACCCCCACCCCCACCCCCACCAAACACCCCACTCCACCCTCCACATATGACCTCATCGGTTCCTTCAGCACAGTGGAAGATAAATCCTGCAACGGACCGACTCACATTAGAGGCAGACAGATCAGCCCATTAATTGAGCTTGTCTTTCAATTTCGCTCTGTCTTCAGGAGATGTGTTGGTCAGGACATCATATCATAGCCTGAGGCTGATTTAAAAAGCTTATTTTGGAACAGACTAACTTCAGGAGATGAAAATTGGAGTCCAGAAAACTTAAATAAAAAAGGTCTTACATGTGATGCATAATACTGAAAATGAATTTGTATTCTCAGTCTTTCTCCAGTCTCTCTCTCATTATTCATTCATTCATTTTCTACCGCTTATCTGAACTCTCGGGTCACGGGGAGCCTGTGCCTATCTCAGGCGTCTTTGGGCATCAAGGCAGGATACACCCTGGATGGACTGCCAACCCATCGTAGGGCACACACACACACACACACAAACTCTCATTCACTCACTCAATCACACAATACGGACAATTTTTCCAGAGATGCCAATCAACCTACCATGCATGTCTTTGGACCGGGGGAGGAAACCGGAGTACCCAAACCCCCGAGGCAGGGGGAGAACATGCAAACTCCACACACACAAGGCGGAGGCGGGAATCAAACCCCCAACCCTGGAGGTGTGAGGCAAATGTGCTAACCACTAAGCCACCGTGCCCCCCACTCTCTCAGTAATCTTTCAAAGATATTCTCCAGAGGCCATGGCCTTATTTGGACAACCCAGGACCAGTCCGTGCTGCTCATGTGTGACACAAACTCTTAGCACACAATATATGTGCAGTCTCGCTCAGACAGTCTGACTGGAGCTATGGCTGGAGTCAATGGGCCATGTGGTGAGAGAGGAGATCAAGAGTTTCCTGCCTTGTCTCACACGTCGACATGGCCACCAACACAACACAAGGCCAAGCTTGAGCCAGATTAGGTCGAGTGTGTTCCACATACAGTCTGTGCCTATACATGTGTGCAGATAACCGTCTTGATTCACGACAGGAAATTACAGCCATTACTGAAAAGTCCCACATGCGTCTGGGTTTTATAATCAAGGTAGTTTTCTATTAATAGTTTTGCAGAATGACAAGCTCAGTATGGAGAACTCCACTGGACCGTATCTTTACTGGGAACTACACATTTACATTTACAGTTTATAAAGCATAAACAGGCATAACATGTATTACCTGCACGAGTATGAAATAAGCCCTCAGGTCATCCTTTGTCCGAGGTCTAAAAGAGAAAAGTAGCAGCTCGAGTCCTCGCTGTAATTACATGAAACTCGGCAGCATTTAAAGTTTTAGGGAGTGAAAATAAAACGCTCACCCTTTCCATTCCCTTAATAAGCTATTAATGATTCCCTTCAGGACTGATTTCTGGGTATCAGGGGGCTGTTGAATAAAGAAGGCTGAAATTAGAGATCTGCATTCTTGAGGAAACAAACAACTATTAAACAACAATTTATGATTAATGCTCACACACGCACGCACACACACGCACGCACACACACACACACGCACGCACACACACACATGAGCGCTTTGTGTAGCCCAAAACCGGGTTCATTACGCACCGTGTGAAGCAAAGCATCATAAACAGTATTGACAAATTTGGTGTTTATTCCTGAGTCTTCAATAGTGTTGAATGGAGCATTTGCTTCTCTCTGGGGGGAAAAGGCCAAAATCAGTAAATGAAATTACAAACTGTTTTGATTTAAGTCTTCTCTGTAAAGAAAATAAACAATAGTACCAATAAATGTCTGTAAAATATTATGCTACAAATGACCAAATGAACGAATGCGAAACAAATTTGATTAAACTTCTATATATAATCCATACAAAGGGGTTTTCTTCTATAACTCTCTGAATGAGCTCATTCATTTATACAGGGCTCTAACAGTAAACGCTGGTTTTCCCCCTTCTCCTTTTTTTACGGTTACTGTTTCATATGGGTCAGAATTTCACCAGCTCTCAGTAAAACATTTACACAATTCGAAAGGTAATATATCAGACTTAACTTGTTTAACACTTTCAGTTCTGTTACACCTTCACCCTTTACTACACAATTAATAAAACTTCATAAAACCTTTACAAAATCTTGGCTATGGAGCTACATTTCTAACCTTAAAAGCAGCATTGAGTTCCAAGAAGGAGTCGAATGTGGTCATGTAAAAATCATGGACGTGCTTCCAATCACCTGAGATAGTTGCCTTTTCAACGTCTTCTCTGGATTTCAACAAATAAACACTGTTAAGTGTGGATCACAACAAACAAGTTCTAATTAAAATAAGAAACAGTGTGATGAACAAAAGCCCTAACAGACTGAGCACACATACTGAAACTCTTTGGAGGTTTTGGTCCGGATGGGAATGATGGGATCTGAAACGAAGCGGGCTTTAACTTCTGGAGGCAAAACGTCTATTGAGATCCGCTGCTTCTGTCGGACGTCTGGATAGATCGGAGGAAGCTCTCTCACTGTAGACAAAAAAGTCAGACAAACGTGTATAGAATTTCTCAAAAGACGTAAGCGTGCAAAACGCTGCAATACATGACACCGACTGAAACTCTTAATTCTTCCAGCACAGAAATGGAAATGCTTTGGCTTTAACACAAAATAGGTTCACTGATTAAAACCTGGCTCTTGATCTCCTGGTGATAATTAAGTGTTTTTCCAAATGCACTAAACAAGACAGCTAATTGCGCCCCTGTTGCAGATTATCAACACCCTGATGGGAAAACTAGAAACGTCCCTTTTGCTGTTATCCAAATGACATCACCTCATACCGCTCAGCCACAGAGGCGTGTTTCCATGGGAACCGAATGCCTGATAGGATTCTGCACATCAGAATTATCCAATCATTTGATTTTTCAAATTTCACTTGAATCACAGATCATTTGACATAAATATTTGTATATTTTCTTCAATAATATAGTTTGAATGTCTTGTTCATAAACTTTTAGATGAACTTTTCTTGTTCATCAATTTTTAGAAATATAAACCATGGCCTCGATATAATATTTCTATTTTTCATTGATGTTTTATTGTCAAGTCCAGAATTATCATTTTAAGAGAATGAAGAAAAATGTTTTATTATTTATTACTGTGAGAACAATAAAAATTCCCATAAGAACACATAATAAATAGGAAATGTGAACTAATATGAAAGAAAAAAATCCTATCACTTTTCTTAAAACTATTTAAGAATATAATTCTTATATTTCTATAATCTTATATTTCTTATACTCTTATAATCTCTTATATTTCTTATATAATTTGATAAATCCGCATTCTAAAAAATAATTGCAAACAAAATAAAAATGATTAATAATAGTATTACAAATAAATAATTTATATATTATAATCTGAATCTGTAAAACTTTTGATATTTTACACTTTTACATAAAAAGAGCTAGATATTTCTTTAAAATGTCAATTTTAAATAATAAAAAAAATCAAGATATCCACAATATTTCATTAAAGTGTTTTGTAAACATAATTTGTGCCAATGCTGATATTATATTGTCATATTGCCAAGCCCTGTTTTTAAATAGTATTTCCTCTCAAAACTATACACTCACTGTCCACTTTATTAGGAACAACATTACAGCAGTGGTTATCTAATCAGCCAATCATGTGTCAGCAGCAGTACTGTGCATATAATCAAGCAGCTATAAGTCAAAAGCTTTAGTTAATGATCACAACCAACAGACAAACATCAAAATGGTGGGAAAAGCCACAAAAAATGTGACTTTGATCGTGGAATGGCTGTTGGCTTATTTTCTGGCTTATAGAGTATTTAGGAAACGGCTGGTCTTCTGGGTTTTTCTCACACACACACACACACACACACACACACACCTCTAGAGTTTACGCAGAAGGTCGGTCTCTGGCTGTGTGTGAAACTCCCAGATCATCATTTCAATCATTTTTTCTTCATTCTGCTCTTTGAGGAACATTAATTGAAGCTCTCAAGCTTCTGCATGATTTATGCATTGTGTTGATTAGATAATTGCATGAATGTGCAGGTTATTTTAATAAGTTGGACGGTGAGTGTATGAGTCAAAACAAAGGGATTGAGAGTTAAAAGAAAAGCAAACTGATTGACATGCTTAAAAAAAACTATGTTCTTAAATATAAAACTGAACACGTGAATCCTTCGCAAACAAGATTTTACAACCTAAAATAGACAAAAACAAAAAAGGCTATAGATCACCTATAATTTGGGGACATGTTGGGATATTTCCACCCAAAATCCAGTTGCCTATGTCAACAGATATACTTATACATACAGCAAAATAGAGTCGACCATGTCAGTGTATTTTTCTTCTACAAACTGAGACAATTCATACTTCAACTCAAGCAGCAGTTTGTCTCAGAGGCTGAGCTTTTAAAGGTAAGCAGCGAACGAGGTCAAACAGGAGCTTGATTAAACTTCTGCAAGGCACAAAATCCAAGGTGTAATGCGCTTTGTCTCTCCGTAGGAAAACAAGTCATTTAGCCAGTGATTTTATCTCACATCATCTGTCTGTGGTCAACTGACTGTGTGGCAGCAGACTAAGGAGTCTGTTATTTTGGCTTCTTTACTTACTCTGTAAGGATTTGGAAGAGTGTTGGGAAATGTAGTGTCACATTTTGCGTATATGTCAATAGCAGAATAGTGGAAAAATATTCTATTATTGTTGCTTGTGTTACTTGTCGATGTCCATAGCTACTTTTAACATGATGATGACCAAAAATACAATAACAATTCAGAAGGTTAGGGAGACTTCAAATACTCTGCTGATTCAAATACTCTGCTTCAAATCACTCTGTGATTAGGGGTGCCAACACTTTTATTAAAATAAATTATCTTAATAAAAAAAACGACACTTCTCATAGAAACATAAAAAGCATATGACAGGGATAAGTTTAGCGTATAAGTTATATATATATATATATATATATATATATATATATATATATATATATATATATATATATATATATACAATAATGTATTTTCTGCTGTTCCAATTAAGCAGTAAAGCACAAAAACATAGCTTTAAGTTATCACTAATTTGCAAGGTATATGTTTTATTTCCAAATGCATCCATTCTCCTGTTTCTGTATTAGACGAGATACAGAAATGTAAGAATATGGTGAACACACTGCTACTGATGATAAATTTCCAGGCTAACAGGTGAAATAGTGTTTCCCCCAAAATATACAGTATAATAATAATAATAAAAATATTAACCTTTATTTTCTATAATGCCTTTAAGTACATCTCAAAGCGCTTTACAAAAGCAAATAAAACAACAAAAATACACCACATAATATAAAGATTAAAATTAAAGCAACAAAAATAGACTATAAAATAAGCACAATGTAAAATTACAATTAGTCAATTAAAAGCTACCCTAAAAAAATGAGTTTTAAGCTGAGATTTAAAAATGATTTTGCTTGCCTTATCTCAGTTGGTAAAGAATTCCAAAGTTTTGGAGCTACAGTAGTGAAGAGAAAGCCCTATCTCCCATCGATCGTAAACGAGTTGAGGGAACAGTTAAAAGACCAGTTTCAGAAGAACGAAGGTCGCAAGATGGAATATAAGGAATCAAAAGCTCAGTCAGATATTGAGGAGCCAGCCCGTGTAAGGCCTTGTAGGTAAGCATCAAAATCTTAAAATCAACTCTAAACCTAATGGGGAGCTAGTGCAAAGACTCCAAAACGGGAATAATACTGTATGATCTCTTAATTTTGTTCTAGTTCTAATTCTAGCAGCCGAATTTTGCACTACCTGCAATTTGTTTAAGGTAGCTTTTGACACCCCAGCCAACAAGGCATTACACTAATCAATACGGGAAAATACAAAAGTGTTGATCAGTCTCTCAGCAACAGAAAACGACAGCACTGGAAGCAATCTGGCAATATTTCTGAGATGAAAAAAAAGAAGTTTTAACCATATTTTGGATATGTGGCTCAAACGTTAAATTTGCATCAAAAATTACCCCTAGACTCCTCAATTTTGTTTGAAACTCCACATTTGAACCATCAAGAGTTAGATTGACTGACCCAGTTTTGCGTAGTTGGTGGGGTGAACCAACAAGCATAATCTCAGTCTTTTCACAGTTAAGGCAAAAATAATTTCTGTCATCCATTCTTTCATCTTAGAAATACATTCAGAAAGAAAATCAACAGGCACAGTTTCATTAGGTTTAAAATGAATACAGTATAGCACAGTTCCAATAGTGGTCAGCAGATCGAGAAGTATATAAATCCAAAGTAGAACATTTTAAGCTCCCAAAATTGATGTGATTAAAGAAAATTGTTTTGGGGGTAAAAGTGCACATTCTAATCACTAATCTCAAGCACAACTACCCTAATAACCATCATTCATTCAGGGGCAACTTCCAATCAGCATCAGCACAAAGTGGTGTTATTAATCTCCAGCACAAAATAACGATGCTAGAACTGCTCTTGGTTCCTCTGATGGACAGACTCTCAGAGGACAGATGGACTGAGGACACTGTACACCAAAGCATAATGCAGACTACTCGAGTACAAACACCAGCACTGATTGTACCACCTCAGAGTCCAGTCACTACAGCAGCTTCAATACACAGTCTGATTAGCCTGCTTCATGTCACACTGATCCTCAAGTCTCCTAAAACATCTTTGATCTCAAGGGGGACAAAACCCAACAAAATAAAGCACATCTGCTTGCAGTACTGAACTGTTCATTAATTCATAGCAGCTAAGAGAAAGAGAACGCTTTGAAATGCAATTAGTATTTTGTCCTGCGTCTAAGCATTACCTTTAAGTTGCATCTGCATATCATTTTATTAAACATGCTGACCTTTGGATGAGTGTTTTTGTGACATGCATAACACACAGACCATCAAAGCTCACAATTCATGGCCACTTCATCCTTTTTAGTGGAATTCTAAGAAGCTTGAAAGCTTTTTCTACCACAAATCTTGTGGCAATACAGTGGCAATACAGCAGGCAGGAAAGCATTTCAGAAGTTTAGATATATAATAAATAAAATCATCATGTGTGCTGTACAATTAAAACCGATGTGTATTTTAGGTATTTTAGGAATTTGTTGCTTCAGTTGTTTAAAGCACAATTCACCTTCAAACAAAACACCATATTGAAAACATTAAATACTCTCAGAACTGCTCCAGTGGAAATGACTCTAACGAAGGGTTAGCATCGCTTATGTAATAAACCAGATCTACTCCTCTTTTTCTCCTATTACACCAGTATTACACCAGTAATCCGCTGTCACTTTCATATACTTATTAGGACGATGCACGATGCTGTGTGGTTAATTCTCTTTCTCGACAGAGCAGCTGGTAAGCAATAAAATGTGATTAAAAAAAGTCGAGTTTGTTAGACATTTCAGGAAGTTAAATACAGAATCATAATGATGATTTCTTAACCTATTATTATTATCATTATCACCCTGATAAAAGCAAAACGATGCTATTCGGCACACACGGCTATACGTAAAATCAGATGTGCTGTGTGTGTTACTTTAACTGCTCTTGAATAAGCATTCAGAACAGTCACAAAATAATTTAAGGGTTCAAATCCAAAGTACATCCGTCCCCAACACACACACAGCTCATTAACAACATTAACAAAAAGCAGCACCAGATGGTGTGTAGGCTGACCTTGTCGGACCGCAGGTAAGAGGAGCTGTGTGGACAGGCTGTTACTGCCCGACTCTCTCTTGTGGTTCAGGGTGGAGATGAAACTTCCATAGGAGGAGAAAGGAAGCTTTGGTCCACGATCCAAACTCTGTCAGGGAAATGAAAGAGGCATCTGAATTGTGACCAAATATTTGTGTCACAAATTAGTATGTGATCTACCACGAACAGTACAATTAGATGGAATGCAGCAATTTTCTTTGCACAGACAAACTCAAATCCTGAAAAAGATGTACTGCTGTGTGTAGGAGGTGAAAAGTAGTGGTTTATTCAGTTTCAACAGCCTGTAATCTGTATACAGGACAAATGAAAAAAAAGGAAAAAGAAAATCCAAAGCCAGTACAAAATAAATAAATAAATAAATAAAATAAAACAGCCCTTTCTCTTGGTTGATCTCAGAAGAACATATCTGAAGTGTTGGCCAGATGATGATCCACCCATGTGCTTTAATTAGCAACATAAGTTTCATGCATCAGAAACGATGGATGATGCTCTGGGGTAGATGTGCGATGATGTATAAATGGAACCTCAAAACAACTTGATTGTGTGTGTATATGTATGTATGTATGTATATAAAAAACAGTTGTAGATATGTTTTTTTAATTATTTATTTCTATGTCAATTAAGATGTAAATGTTCTGTCTGAGTCTCCAATCCATTAGTTTCCCCAGTGTTCCATCAGCACTGGGTTTCCTTCAGTTAAACTGCTCAGAAAACTCACTTCTACAAACATACTTATACGCCATTTATTTTTAAGGGAAATAAAAGTTTGTAGTGAGGTGAAAAAAAAAACCCAAAACAAAGTCGACTTACATGGTTTATGATGGGAGGAAGTCTGTCTCTATCTCTCTCCTCTAGCGAATAATTATTCTCACTCATATTTAAATACATGTCCTCCAAACACCATCACATGGCTTGTTACTGTTTGGAAGAATACAGCGTTTCTCCGTCGTTTCCCTCTGAGGCAAACAGGTGAGTTTTGGAAGTTGTCACGATAATCGATAAAAAAAGATGCTTTTCTTGTCCTCCGACGTAGAATATCACACTATAGGTCCGTATACGTACACGACAAGACGATGACACTAACGACGAACTAAGTCTTTGCGAAGCTGCGTCGGTTCACACGGTTCTGCGAGTTAAGTTAGTGAAGCTGAGCCGAGGCGCGTCGCTGCGCTCCAGCTGCTGCACTCCGCCGCCATGTTGGTGAGGATGAACGTCTCGAGGAGCAACTTGGTAACGGTCGCTAACGCTACGTCACACAGAGGGCGGGGCCTTTTGTGCTGAGTCAGATTTATTGCACACTGCTTATCTAATGCTAGGCTCAGGGTCCCAATCAAGCCTGAGAGGTTCTACACAATACAGAATAAACACATCATTCAGAATGTGAAAAAATGCCTGCAAGAAGATACACAGGAAAAATATAAGTGATCTGAACAGATCTTTTTCATTGTAGTAACTGCCAACATAGATAGCATAGATAGCAATATATGGCCAAAGGTTTGTAGACACCCGACTATCACTCACATGTTCTACTAATCCAAACAAAAGGTGGAAGGTAGGCGTAAACATGTCTCGATTCCGTGAGCGTCCTGCACAGAGCCCTGACCTCATCCACACTGAACACCTTTGGGATGAACTGCAGCGTTGACTAAACCCCAGGCCTCATCATCCAACACCAGTACATGATCTCACAAATAATCTTGAGGCTGAATGGACTTGCATCCTCACATCCGTGCTCTAACATCTAATGGAAAGCCTTATTATAACAGCAAAGTGGCTAATAAGGATGGAATGTTCAAACAATACATAGGACATATGTGATGGTCAGGTGTCCACAAGCTTTTGTACTTACAGTGTACTTAATATATTATCAAGTAGTTGAATTCACACACCATGCTGACGGTGAAATCCATTGTTTTTTGTTTGTTTTTTTTTAAAGAAAATGAAATGAAAAAGAAAAGAAAGAACCTTCACCTAACTTCTGTTTAAATACAACTGCAGAGTTCCAGCGTTACACCTGTATTACAATTTTTTATACCACACAAACGTTTTAAGGTGAAACTTTTGTCATCTTGGTTATAAATCAAATATTGACTCTAATTTTAAGTTACTTGATATTATACGCTACTTTTCATATTGAGAAATCAGATATCGATGTGCATTGTGAATAGTCTAGTTAAAGTTTATTCACAATAATGGGAAAATAATAATAAAACATTTTTACTCACTAATTAGCACATTTAGAAAATTAATAAAATATATATCTAAAGATAACTAAAATGTATCATCCTTCCATGAATGTCACCTAATTATTCTTTTTAATTCTTTTATTTTGTTCCCTTTTTTGCTATTTGGAAAATGTCATTTTTTTATGTTGCATGTAAATAAAGCAAAATAAAAGCTTTTGCTGGCAGATAAGGACAAATTTGAACCTATAGAGCAACATCCTTTAATTAAACATGTCCTGATGCTCTTTTCCAGCATGAGCTCATCATATACAAGGCCTCAGTGGTTTTATGCGAATGAAAATTAGATAAATCATATGATGTCCTTTGCAGTCACTAAATCCGAAGCCAGTTGAATTAAGTCAGCATAAAGAAGCTCTTTCCACCAGCACCACCACCATAACATAATTAGTTGAGGGAATATATTTTGGAAGAATGATATTCATTACTTTAATACAGTCCCAGAGATGTGTATAATATATGCCAAGAAGCACTGAAGCTGTTCTGGTGCATTGTGGTGGTGCAACATCATCGTTTTTTCCTTTAATTTGTCACAAAATTCTTCTTGGGATTCTTCTATTCTGTTCTTACTAGGATCCTGTCTGTAATTGCAGTTTTGAAGGCTTTCAATATGCTATATATTCTCCTACTTTTTATCCTCAACCTTACCCCAGCCAGTTAAGAAAGCAGTACAAGTGCAGTTTGTCCCACCGGTTTAATCAGAGGCTGAGAAGACTTGCATCAGTCAGCAAAATCTCTGGAACATCTCCACGGCATTCTCTCACTCCTCCGTTCACTTCTGTCTCTATTATCACCCAACAAAACCTGCCTGCGTGGAAAAGGTGCTGTAAACAATAATTAATCTCACAGTCTATATAAGGCACAATCAGAGTCCAGTAACAAACCTCCTGATCCAGCATATATTATCCTAGCAGATATTTTATTCCTTACAGCCTCAGTCCCACTTCTATTTCACTTCACAGCTATCTATTTCTTTTCAGATCTTCTTCACTTGATATTTCCTTCACCTTTAAAGCCTTTTATTTGTTCTGTGGGTCTGTAAAAGCTCTGTTGTGCAAAAGCTGAATATGTTTTGTTTAATTTGCATATTGCTTCATTGAGTCATGTTTTGATTAAAGGTTATGGCTCGATCAAATCAGTCAAATCAAATCAAATTTTATTTGTCACATACATATACATACAGGGTACGACATGCAGTGAAATGCTTTATGCAACTGTCTGGTATTAGAATAAAAAGTATAAAAAAAACAAAAAAATATAATAATAAAATAATAAAAAAGTATAAACTATATAAGAAAACTATATTAAAAACTATATAAAAAAAGAAAATATAAAAGGAGAAATAATGTATATATATACAGTATGCATAAATATACATATACATAAATGTGTATGGTTTTTAAATATTGTCCTTAAAGTATCCAGATGCAGTATGGTGTGTAAATAGTGTATAAAGTGTATAAAGTGGCACTGTGCTGTGCAAGTCCAGAGTTAAAGTGTCCTTAGAATGTCCAGGTGAAGTATGGTGTGTAAATAGTGTATAGATGTAATTGATGTAATTGATGTTAATGTATATTTGATCAGTTTAGAAAATTTTATTTTATTTTTTTAATTAATTATTTCTATGTCATCATATGTTCTGCTCTTATTTTACATGGCTGTTAGACTTCTATAGAAATTATACTTCTATAGAAATCTTCTATAGAAAATTATATTTGGTCCATAATAATCCTATAAAATGAACAAACCACACAATTTTTGATTACTTACTTGTTGTGTAATAAACGATTGTTTCTCATTTTTGGCAAAATATTAGTGGGAAACTTAGTGCTACTTCTAAAATTAGAGCTACAGCAAATGCAAACAAGTGATTGACCTTGACAGCGAGGAGAATAGAGAGCCAGTCAAAGTGAAACCCAAAGACTGCACTTTTGGAATTTTACAGTTATGATTTTGTGGGCTTAATTATCTGATGTACCTCGCTAAAAACCAGATGTTTTGATGCATTGTACCAACAGCGCCATTCCTGCCCCTAAAGCAACCCACAGAATCATCTGGTCTTATCACTACTACTATTGCATTATGGTCAAATGAGATCTAAACCTTTCTGAGTGAAGAATAATCATTCAATCACATAATAACATTGTAAAATCATTGTGCCATCAGAGACCCTGGATATAAACCCCATTGAAAATCTCTGGTCTAAACTGCAGACAGCATTCTACATTCACAAAGCTAAGAATATAAAGGAGTTTAAAATGTACCAAAGTGTTCTGAATGTAATAGTGACATTCCCAAGATCTTACAAGTTATATAGTTGAAAGAGGTTCAGCAAAATTAGTCTCATAATCTAGTTGAAGGCTTCATGAAATTTATTGTAATGTTTTAAATAAATGGTACAAAGTGTTCCTAACTCTTTATGATCAAAATATATTATATAGAGTATATGTTCTATGGAAAATCTGTTGCGTATTGTATTATTTTGTGTTGGCGAAATGGTATACTGAATGAGTAGACAGCATCAAACTAATGGTGAAGTTCTGTCCAGCAATAATCCTAATATATTAGGCATTCTGGTTATATACATGATTAGTGATAGATTACAGCTCACTATAGCTGGAGCACAGAGTCGCCAACAGGGGGAGAGAGAGACTTCAGTTAGACTTGTTTAACCCTTATACACTGAGCTCAACTACATAAGTTACTACTGTACATTACACACGTTTTCCAGCTTTAAACTATACTCTGTAATCTATACTGTCTCTATATAATTGTAGATCCATAGTATATGCACACACATATATATTTATAACTAATATTTGTATGCACTATATATATATTTTATAATGCACATAATCACTGCCCATAGCCTGCTTATCTATCTATCTATCTATCTATCTATCTATCTATCTATCTATCTATCTATCTATCTATCTATCTATCTATCTATCCTGTATGGCAGTATCCTGTATAGAATTTTTAATTAAGAAATATTTCATGGAAAAACAAAGGCTCCGGTTTGATTATGGATTTCTTATAATAAATGTCATATACCTATTAAATAGAGTGGGAGTAATTGCAGTTATATATTAGTTATAACTACATGTTATTGTATTTACTATAATGAATGTTAATTCTGTTAATAATATATATGGTAAAGGAATTTAGAAGCGTTCCACAATACTATAAATGAGGCACTAATACTGTATGTGGAGTATAAACACAAAGTACACATGGCTGCTGGTTGTTTGGGATCAAAAATCTCTATTTCATGTATTTTACTGCTAGATCTTGATGCACTTTAATGTTTCGCAGCACTAGTCACTGGGTCTGTGTAGGTTTCTTCCAGGATCTCTGGTTGGCTTCCAACTCAGAAAAACATGCTGACTTGTTGATTGGTGAACTTTAATGCATATTCTCACCTCACACCCAGTTTTCCCAGTATATGGTCCAAACCAACACAACTCTTACCAACGTAAACCGTTTACTGAATATAGATGAATGAATGAAGATTCATTCATGCATCTTTTATATACAGAGCAGTCTGCAAGTTACCTTTAAAAAATAAAGTTTCTGTAAAGTTTTCTTCCAACAGTAAGTACCTTCAGTCACAAACATACTAACATTATGTACCACAATTTTCTATTTCAGAGTCACTTATGAAGACCATGTTAGAATAAAGACATCTACTTCCAAGATGTCATCTACTTCCATATCATTAATTGGCTAGAGAAGACTGTCAATTGAGAACTAGTGGACCAATAGAGACTTGTTTTCCGCTCCTAATCTGCATAAAACTGTACTAGCGATTTTAGTGATTTTATACCCCCCAGCTCTTAATGAATCCTGTTGCCTTCTTGAGCATCATTGAATGATTATGCCTTAATGGTTATATATGAATCCCTCTTTTGTCCTGAATGTGAAACGATGGATCTCAAATATCAAATTTTCTGAAGAGCAGAGGGCTGTTTAACTGCTCAGGACAAAATATGGACTCATGAGCAATTCACAAAAGTTATCATCCAGGTAACCACATTTGTTGTTATCAGGTTAAGGTGTTGTTATCAGGTTCATTTGTGTAAATTCAGTTATGTCTTGAAGACAATATGTAAGCATTTGTTTTTTTTGTTTGGTTTTTTTTTGTTTTTGTTATTTAGGAAATTTTATCATCCCCCTTAAAAAATATAATGTATGTAAATTAATGACCTCAGCTGCATGTCTTCAGATTACTGATGTAATTTCTGGCACTACTGCGTTGTGCTAAAACCGGATCATATCCTTTTAATTAATAAGGAAATTTGAAAGAATGTGTGAACTCTGAGCCGTTACGGAGTTTTGTCCAGAATCCCTCACTGCTATACTTCTCTCAATCTGTTCATAAAAAAGACAAACATCAACCAGCAATAACAAGATGAATGAAAGCTGCAGCAGTGTCTCTGATGTTAAACAATTTGTCTTTAATTTTTCATCACCCAAATTCTTCTTGTTGCTTTGGAAATTTGAAAAACCAGATGTTGACAATTCAACCAAGATCTGCTCGATTATCTGCATTTTTAACCTTCTTAGTAATTCAGGGCACACATGACTTGTGGGTCAGCAGCCTTCCCCACAGTATTCATGAGGTAATATCTATACAGTATATAAGCTTGTTTGTGTAATATTGTAATCTTAGTTTGTGACTGTATGATACAGTATGTATCACTGTATATATCATGTTTATTTTTTCAATCACTGGAAATAGCATAAAATCAAGGAAACTCCATGATATTCAGTAAAATTGTAAAATTACCAGATTTTCCACAGATTTTCGAAGTCGTGTGGCATCATCACAACACGCATTTAGCCAAACTTTCATTGAACATGAATACAGTATCATAAAAAGTAAATACATATGTGTCTTTACTGGTAGGAGTTAAAAAAAAAAGAACAATTCTTTGCTTGCAACTTGTAATTTCACCAAGTAATGTAAAAAATAATTAAATAAATAAATAAAAAGCAGATTTATCCATTTCTGTCCACAAAAAAACAAAACATTTCTGTCCAGAATCCACTCCAATCTCTGGGTGAATTGATAAACATGGCTATACAAATGTGAGAAATATAATACAAATGGCATAACATACTGATGTATTAGATAAACACTTGAAAAGGTGTGCAAACTGTATATTAATTTAAAATGGATAAGATGTTGGACTACTGATGAGAAGGTTGAGTTCATATCCAAAGACCACCAAGTCACCAGCCACTACTGGGCCCTTGAGCAAGGCCCTTGATCTTCAACTCTTCAGTTGTATAAGCTTGCCTCACCAAGCTGGTAAACTGGTTCTTAACCAGCTTCACCAGGCTGGAGTGAGCCAGCTTTGACAAATTACAGCTGAAACACCCCCTTGATTATTTAGTTCAGAAAATAAGCTGGTCCAAGATGGCTTTTCCACCAGGGTATACAAATGCCATTTGTAGTTAAATAAGAAGCATTATAGCAGCTTCTAACAATATATTTTTTTTGTTTCATTTGCTAAAAAGTTAAATTATTCTAGTTAATGTGCATTTTTTGGGTGAATGGCCATAACTTGCTATTCAGGAGTAAAAGAAAGTCTCGAATTTAGCTCATTTATTTTTACAAAACTCAGGACTTCTGGTAGTTCCCAGAATATCTAAGTCTACTAAAGGCGGTAGAGCGTTTTCTTATTTAGCTCCCAAACTCTGGAATAGTCTTCCTGATAGTGTTCGGGGCTCAGACACACTTTCCCAGTTTAAAGGTAGACTAAAATCCCATCTCTTTAGTCAGGCGTACACATAATACATCCTGTTATATTATATTGTGCACTATTACACTAGACCTGTACATTTTTATGAACAGCAGATATGCTAATCCCTTTGCACTGCTCTTCTCTTTTTCAACCCATGCCGAGACACCCAGACATTGCACCAGCTCCGATCGTCTTCCGTGCGATGAAGATTTTGGTTTCCCCTTAGATGAGGCTGACTCTGCGAGAATCCTGAAGAAAACATCTACAGATCTACCAGCTCCAGTTGGACTCTGTGATACTAAGAGGAGATCTGAACTCCATGTGATCCCTACACCAATACAACATTTGTCTGATTGTATATTTGGAATCACACCGTCTAGTGTCACCCAAATGAGGATGGGTTCCCCTTTGAATCTGGTTCCTCTCAAGGTTTCTTAATTTTATCAATCTAAGGGAGTTTTTCCTTGCCACTGCTGCCTGAGTCACCTCAGACTTGCTTATTGGGGATAAACACATATACATACACACGTACACACACACTGTATAAAACTATATATATTTTGAATTTTGAATTTTTATTATATTAATTCTCTATATTACTCCTTATGCTTATCTTCTGTTCTATGTTTACGTTCTGTAAAGCTGGTTTGAGACAATGTCCATTGTAAAAAGCGCTATACAAATAAACTTGAATTGAATTGAATTGAATTTATCAAATTCAGCCCAATGGCATCACCTTTATACGTCACTTTGAATGTACAATCACTCTGCCAAATGCTTTAAATGTAAATGTAAATGATTTGGAAGTTCAGTTCAAAAGTATACAGTAAACAGCATATTAAAAATGAATATTTAATAACTAATAGCAAATACAGCTAAGAGTTTCGAAAAGTGAATCAGAATTTCTGACTCATGAGTACAACTCCTAACATATTCCCTAAAGCAGTCCTTGTCAGGAATGTGAAGTCATTGCTAGCAGAAATACTATCACTACTACATACAAGTCATCTTCAGGGCATTTTTTTCATGCCTCTGCAGAGGCTTAGTGTCTTACATACCAGCAAATAATTTTCATGCTCTACTGTATAAGCCTCTTCATTTGAACTCTCCCTTCTTTTTCTGAAACTCTATAAATAACATGTCGTCTCTGAAACTTAATGTCAGCTGACACATTGTCTCATAGCAACAATAACACTTTCCCATATCTGAGAAGCCCTAGAGTTCATCTATTATTGAATTTAAGAAAAAAAAAACTATTACTTACATTTCTGGCCTTGAACCTCTCTTTGTTCAAAGAAAATGATTTCACTGGTCAGATGACGCATGACTGATTAACTGACTGCCAAAGGATAAGATCAGCTCCGTTCAAATAAGCTACAGAACCAGCTAAAATGAAGAAAGTATTAAACATCACATAATCAAAAGGATCTAGTTTTGAACTGTATAATTCATGTCAATACATTAACCTGTCCCAGAGGGAACCTGGATTCAAGATAAAAGTTGAAAAGGTGAATGTCACTTGTTGGAATTTCTGAATAGAGACAGTGGATCTGTGGAAAACTTTTTTATACATTCATCACATTCCTGCACTTTTACTCACAGCCTGTACACACATTCCTGCACGCATGTTCCCTTACATAATGAGCTTCCTGCTCTGAGGCACTAACAGACATGACCAGTCAGTCACTGCTCGAGGATGGTGATCAAATCACATGAGGAAACTTGCACCATTTATGATCAAGTCACAGCTCACATGTGGCTGGTTGTCATTCCAGCTGCTATCACCCTAACTAATTATACCTATATATGAGTTTTTAAAAATCAGAGGAGTTTCACTCTTGCAGTTCAGAGCATGAAAAATTGGTCATACAAATCTGTCATGGGGACCAGGAAGTGCATCATGATACCGAACCTGAGACTACCTGCAGGAGGTGGTGTGAGTTCGGTTGCACTTGAACTGTGCTACGATTCCCACAGATGAGAATGCAACTTGCACTCTGGTCCAGCCTTTTCGTAATTTAGCCACTGATGACAGCAATAGTGTCCACAACATGCATGTATCAGGAGTGTCAGGGGAACGTTGTGGAACTGAGCTGAGATGCCTTCCTGCTCCAAAATATTCTAAAAAAAAAAACAACCAAAAATATGGCAAGTCAATATGGTTGTGTTGTTCATATGTGTATGTGACGATGTAGGATGAACACAAATGCTCTAGGGTTTGACAGAATCATTTGAGTCTGAGCCAGAGCTGCAGAAGGGACAGCCAATGGATTCAGATCGCAGCCAGTGTGAGTAGTGTGAAAACCACCTCCGTGCAAAAATAGTACACAATGGAAAAAATACTAAGTATTATATTGATGGACTGATATCCCAAGAGAACACCCTACATGACAAACACCATGTCCAGATATGCTAGAAACCTTGTTGGTTATGTTGATGGGTAAAGAAATTAAAATGGTCTGTAATGCTTGTAATACCCAATGGGGCAAAAGAAAAAAAAAATCACACAGAAACACAATAGCAGAGCCTGGAGCTCACAAGCCCATTTCTTCATCCATTCTTAAACAAACAATGAAATACACAATGAAATAATTTAGCATGTAAAGAAATTTGTGTGACAAATTAAAGGAATATCTGTCATGCATTGCCTTATGGTGTTGGGTTTCCACCAGCTACCAGATTTAATGAACCTTGTATTAGATTCTCCACGTCTCTGGCACTGTACTGGAGGCATGAACTCTGTTCGTCCAAAAGATATTCAGTCAATTAATGTTCTGATGTTGGGGATGGAGACAGATGCTTCCTCTGAGACACATGTAGCCAGGGCAGATGAACACACAGAGACAAAAGAACTAACTGCATACCTGAGCTCTGTGATTGGATGATTGGATAATGTTGCTCTGATTGACAGGGGAGAGAATATATCTATCCGTCCAAGCCAGAAAACTGTGTTTGGGTGTATGGTGTGTGTGTGTGTTACCCTGTCTAGCACTCTAAGCAATAGATGGCTGTGGCATCATCAGGATCTTGTGATCTGATAATAAAGCAAATGCTTTTCTGTCACATCTGCGTGTGAGCTCAGAATGCTTTAAAAATGCAAAGAAATGTGTGTATTGTTCTTGTTCCTGTGTCAATTCTACTATCATGATATATTGTGATATTGTGAATCACTCAGAATGGTAGCTCAGTGCTGTTTTGCATTTTATCTTAGTGGTTTGGAACATTAAAACATCTCTGTGTATGAAATCTTTAGAAATGTATTCAATTCTGCAATTCCTACTGAAGGCTAAAATCAGTGAGAAGCTGCTAAGTGTCATCTCTGAGCTTGTGTTTGTTTGTACAGGATAAAGGGTCCTTTGACATACTGCACTCCAGCCAGCTCAGTCTTGGCTGGAATATGTGCCTCTGTGTGTGTGTGTGTGTGTGTGTGTATGTGTGTGTGAGTGTGAGTGTGTGTGTGTGTGTGTGTGTGAGTGTGTGTGTGTGTGTGTGTGTGTGTGTGTGTGTGTGTGTGTGTGTGTGTGTGTGTGTGTGTGAGTGTGAGTGTGTGTGTGTGTGTGTGTGAGTGTGTGTGTGTGTGAGTGTGTGTGTGTGTGTGTGTGTGTGTGTGTGTGAGGGTAACGTGACAGCACCCCTCTTTTTCTTGGCCAGGAAACACAGTCCAAGCAGCTGTAACTAACCTCTTTAACTTTTAGGAAGGATCTCAATGACTCTGACAGTGTTTTTTGCCTCTTAGATACACTTTGCTTTCTTTCTTTCCAGCTTTTTAGCACATGTTGTATTTTTTTAACTTGATTTTTTTTTTTCATTAAATCCTGTTGCCCAAAGATCTCACTTTAATTACAGCACTGCTGGTTTCCAAGATTGGGCTTCCAACCTAAACATCCACCAT
Source organism: Tachysurus vachellii (assembly GCF_030014155.1). Classification (NCBI taxonomy): domain Eukaryota; kingdom Metazoa; phylum Chordata; class Actinopteri; order Siluriformes; family Bagridae; genus Tachysurus; species Tachysurus vachellii. The sequence continues at coordinate 17,402,746 of NC_083461.1, read as the reverse complement.
TGTGAATGATTTCAGATTTCCTCAAACCTTTTCATTATCATTATATCATGCAGTTGAATTGTAAACTCTTTAATTACTCTATAGTGATAATCAGAAGATTGAAAAGTTGCATACTAAAGATGCATACAACTGCCACTATTTACCACCTCCTCAGCTAAATCCTGAGAAATGTGTTTCCTTGTGTTTGGTTTAATAGATGACTGGTAGGTTTATTGACAGGTTTTGCTTGAGTCTCAGTTGTACACAATATCTTAACCATTATTTATACATTTCTGAAGTTTAAAGACAATACATTGTGTAATAAAATAACAATTTGTTCATAGACAATATTTCACTGGTGTAGTATTTTTGTAGCTTATAAAACTCTCCGCTGAGTTAACAACTGAAGCAAGGCATGTTCTGCAAAGTATGTGCATGGAAGGCAATATGTCAGTGAATATTGATGTGATTTTCAGTGAAAGAAATGTCAAAGCTCTAAAAAACAAGCCTGATCTTCAAGCTCAAGCTTTTGTCCAAAGTGTTTGTCAGCAGGAGATGTTTCATCCTCTTTCTGGGCCCCTGGGAGTGTGATGTCATTTAAAGCCACTGAGGATTTCATGACCTTGTTGTCGTCCATGTTGCTAGTTTTTTGGGTATCCACATGAATGTACAGAGAAAAGACAAAGATTTAATAATAATAATTGTAAACTGTTTGAAAGTTGCATGTTGTCAGGCATTGTGGCTTATATATATTTTGCCAAAAAGGATTAATAATGCTCTAGTCTTAGAATGCATTATAATACATGTCACAATAAGTCCACTGTGATCGAGTCAGCTATAATGTGTCATAATGAAACTTTGTCATTTGACATCAAGGTCAGAGATCATCTATGATCTGTCTATCATCTACAGTATCATCATCTATCTATTATGTCTCAGGTTATAGATGGACAAGTAAAACCTTTTCAGTCATCATTTTTCTAAAAGTCTAAAATTAAATTTAGAGGTAAACTAATATCCTCTAGCTCTTTACTGGTTCAACGTTTAGCTTAGAACATTTTTTCCCTCAGATTGTTTAACTGTCAAACTGTCAAAAAGCTGAAGATGTGACACAAGCTGGGCTAAATGTTGTTGGAGTTGGTATAGCCATACAAATGGAAGCAGCTGAATAAATAAAGGCCTGCAATTAGAGCTATTTGAGACGAAGTGTCCAGTGCAAGAGAGACTCCTGGATCCAGGATTTTCATTTTCCTCGGCTGCTGCACTGAAGCTACTTTTCTTTTTAGGACCCAGTGAGGGAGTGACTGATGAAGATAGACTCCAAGAATGGATTCAAGTCTCCTTTTGTCCAGATGGAAAATAAATTTGGCACAGGTCAGGAGGCAAAGACAGAACTGAAAGTATCTTTGGAAAAAGTGACTGTGTCTTTGGCCGTAGTGCAGAGTAGAAATACAGAGGTGTAGCGACTGGCTTAGAGATTCTGCTGGTGGAGAGAGGTTTAGTTGCTAGTGCTAGTGTGGAGCTTTTGATTAGCTTACAGAGCAGTGCTTTATTCAGAGGATTAATGTAGAGAAAGCAAAGCTGACCACCGACTGTGAGAGCCTCCTTTTTGTGTGCTGTGTACTGTGTGACCTTCCTGTCTAGAAAGTGAGAACGGAAGCAGACACACACAGCTATATCCCCTGATCCCCATATTCCCACCCTCATCAGACGCCACAAAAGGATGGTGTGTGTGTGTGTGTGTGTGTGTGTGTGTGTGTGTGTGTGTGTGTGTGTGTGTGTGTGTGTGTGTGAAGACAGAGAGACAGAGACAGAAACAGAGACAAAATGAGAGAGAGAGAGAGAGAGAGAGAGAGAGAGAGAGAGAGAGAGAGAGAGAGAAAACTGGCTTTCCAATAGAACATTTTTTGGCAGCTTTCCACACCACACAAAAAGCAGAGTTGAAATGTAGATTTCGCAGAGGGGAAATTCTACACTTGGCAGACAGATCACAGATGAAATCACAGGGATGATATGAGGCCAAACTATAGCAATCCTAAAGATTTAGACGTCAACCAACACATATTGCCGAACACCTACCATAACCTTACACTGAAAAGCGTTCTGTAATATCTGATCATTTAAAAAAAACAGTAGTTAGTTAACATAGTAGTTATCAGGTAAATCTTGAACGTCCAGAGTTGGCACTTTTGCCTTCGCCCTGAGTGTATATATTTTGCATGCTTTCCCTATGCTTTGAGAGTTTCTTCCAATTACTTCAGTCTCCCCCAGTCCAAAGACGTGTTGTATGCTGACTGGCATCTCTTAAGTCTGTAGTGTGTGCCAGATTGTGCCCTGCATTGGGTTGGCACCTCATCCAGGATGTCACTCTCTAGTGCCACGAGTCCCATGAGATAGATTCCAGGCTACCCACGATCCTGGATGGATGGATAGATGGATGGATGGATGGATGGATGGATGGATGGATGGATAAATGAATGAATGAATGAATGGATGGATGGATGGATGGATGGATGGATGGATGGATGGATGGATGGATGGATGAATGGATGGATGGATGGACGGATGGATGGATGGATGGGTGGATGTTGACACCAGTTAACCAGATATGACAAAAATATATAGTTATTAGTTTCACAGCTAGTTTTCAAATCATTTTGCTACAAAATAAAAAAAATAATACCAATGAAATACCTCTCCAATAATGGTCATTATCAAATTAATTCACATCAATGTTTAGTTACACACATAACTGTAGTTTTACAAACTCAAGATAACCACAAGGCCACTTCAGAACTCTCCAGCGCTTTGTTGCCATCCATTTCTGGGTGCTTTTTTTAAAGTATGTTTGGGGTCATGATCCTGATGGAGGACCCATGATCTCAGATGCAAACCCAGCTTTCTGACACTGGGTCCTATATTGCGACACAAAATCCTTTGGTAATCCTCAGATTTCATGGTGCCTTATACACAGTCAAGGCCCCCGGTGCCAGAGGCACCAAAACAACCCCAAAACATCTTTGAACCTTGACCATATTTGACTGTAGGTAATACAATCAAATACATTCCGTTTTTCGGTAAACAGTAGAATGATGTGCTTTAGCAAAAAGCTAAATCTTGGTCTCATCTGTCCACAAGACGTTTTCCCAGAAGGATTTTGGCTTACTCACGTACATTTTGGAAAACTGGTCTTGCTTTTTTATGTCTTTGTATCAGCAGTGGGGTCCTCCTAGGTCTCCTGCCATAGCGACTCATTTCATTCAAATGTCGACTGATAGTTCACGCTGACACTAATGCACCCTGAGCCTGCAGGACAGCTTGAATTTCTTTGGAACTTGTTTGGGGCTGCTTATCCACCATCCGGACTATCCTGCATTGCAACCTTTCATCAGTTTTTCTCTTCCGTCCAAATCCAGGGAGATTAGCTACAGTGCCATGGGTTGCAAACTTCTTGATCATGTTGCGCGCTGTGGACAAAGGAACATCTAGATCTCTGGAGATGGACTTGTAACCTTGAGATTGTTGATATTTTTCCACAATTTTGGTTCTCAACTCAAATTTTGATTCTCAAGACAGTTCTCATCTCCTCTTTCTGTTCTCCATGCTTAGTGTGGCACACAGAGACACACAATGCAAAGACTGTGTCAACTTCTCTTTTTTTATCTGCTTTCAGGTGTGATTTTTATATTGCCCACACCCGTTACTTGCTCCAGGTGAGTTTAAAGAAGCATCACATGCTGAAAAGAAACTTATTTATCCAAAATTTGAAAGGGTGCCAATAATTTTTGTAAATTTTGTGAATTTTTGAACATTTTTTTGTGAAATTATGTCAAATTTGCTTTTTTCCTGTTTTTTTTTTTTTTTGTTTTTGTTTTTCAATATACACAAAGGAAATAAACATGTGTATAGAAAAAACATGTGTAATTGCAATACTTTTCTGTTAGAAATACTTCATTTTCTAGAAAAACGTCAGCGGTGCCAACACTTTTGGCCATGACTGTATATACCATGGAGGTGATGTCCACCACCCAAACTCTGTTTAGACAATAACAAGTTTCCTTTAAGACAGACAAACAGAATGTCTGAGGTTAGGATGGTCTCCATTCAGTCTAAGTATCAGTACAGGTGTAAACACAAGACATAATATATGCTCTCCAGATTCCAGATATGCTCACCTTTGTGGATTTGTGCAAGGTGAGTCAATAGGCTTATAAATTTTGGGTAAGAAGCCCTTGGGCAGAATCCCAAGAGTGCAGTCTGACACACATAAAAACATGATGGTAATGGTGAAACGGTTACTGTGATTTAATGAGATAAAAAAAAAATATGTTAAATTTTAACGTTTAAAATGTAAAAAAAAATAAAAAACTACTGAAAATATAACATTCGCTGGTAAAATAAAATAAAAGTGCAAAGATAGAAGTCGTTTTGAAGATTTTTTTAAAATTGTGCATTTTTCTGTAGATTAAGTGCGATATAAATATTATAGTACATTACATTAGGTATTCGAGAAGCAGTTTCCCAAGAACTGCTCTTTATTTACCGTAACCTACAGCATAATAGCTACAAATATACTCAGGTAATTTCATGTAAAAATTTGTGGAAGCTTTATATATAATGTATGTATTTATTAAAACACTTGTGAATCCAAATCACAGAGGTAATTCTTCATCCAATCAAATGTGTGTATTTAACAAAGCTTCAAATTGACTTGCATCTAGTACTGTATGTACATGTCTCTAAAGGAATGATATCAGGCACATTGAAGAATAGAGTGGATTATTCTTGCTTAATCATTCAACCATTTTTTTTTTTTTAATATTTACAAGTAAAGATCTTGTTACAAAAATACATTGTTTATTGCAGCACAAGGACGTGTAAAATATTGATTGTAATATTTATTCAGATTCCACACGAAACCACTACTGGATTTTAAAATTCTTTTGGGTTTTTTTTGGTTTGTTTTTGCTTTTTTTTTTTTATAAGCATTATAAATTTACACACACCATACAGAACAGACTTGAGAACGGTTTCTTATGTTTTGTTTCAGTTTTTAGTTCGAAAACCAAAAGATGATTTTAAAATAAAAATGTTTTAAATAGAAATGTAAATGCTTTTATTTGATTTTACTTTGCATTTATTATACTTAAACCTGTGTGTCCAAATCTGATACATTTTCTGCTTAAAAATAAAATACTACCAAAAAAAAAAAAAGATTTTTGGATAATAATCATGTTTAGACTGAATGTTTGACCATGAAAAGTTCCAAAAGAGTCTGGATTCCAGACATACAGGACTGGAACAATGATTGACATTACTAACTAAAACACCCGTTTACTAGCCTACTTTCAGAGATACATGAAAGACATATTTTCCCTTCAGTATTATTTTTTTCAAGCATTTATGAATATGATATATTTTAAAAGGAAGTGCTATTGAATTTGTCTCTCTCCATGTGTCTTTGGTGTAATACAAAAGGCCCGATAGCAGAATATAGATTATATTATATGAGTAGAATCTCTGTACTGTCAGATCAGATAGAAAATTGTGAAATTATTTACAGTACTAAACCAATTATTTATATCCACTTGGACCAGACTAGAAAGGCATGATAACCTGTAAATAGATGCGATCTGTGAAGAAACGGATAGATACAATGAATAAAAAAACAAAAGATGCGAGTTCAGAGTCACCCTCACCTGTAGTCAAATGATTTATTGTTTCCGTGTCCAAGCTGTTCATATTGTGGGACACTCCATAAACAGAGTGTGTGTAAATACAGAGCTCTCCAAAGGAGCCAGTGAGTGAGACCTCATTCAGATGTGTTACTGCAAAAGTAGTTCACTGCTATAGTAAATAAAAGTGATCTATCTGGGTATCGGCTTTAATGAAAAGGTCTACAACTGATTGGTTGATTGACTGATTGATTTGGAGAATTTATTCCGTTCCTAAATGACTTCTAGTTTTAGAAAGGATAAGAATGGAGAGATGGATTTGCTCCACACGTAACTATATTTTTTCATTTTCTGTGCATATTTAAATAAATTAAAAAAAAAAAAACAGGAACTCACTAATTATTTTAATTTCCCTTCTGGTAATTAAGTAAGTGCTTTTGCGTAACTGGATTTTTTTTCATTGATAGAAAAATTCAGTTCAATTTACACATGAATTTATCATTCACTAAAATGTATTACTTGTATACATATAGGTTTAAAATAATATAACTATTTATTTTATACATTTGCAAGCTCCTTTAATACATGTGGATTTCCAGGATCCGGATTCACTTTTAACAAAGCAGCGTTTCATCAGTAACTCTAGTGCAAGATTTCAGTGCTTTCAGTGCTCACTGCTCCCTTAGTAAGGCTTCCTTCTATGTACAAAGACGTCGGAACAAATGTCCGGGGTTACCGTATACCCTGCTGTCCTTTATGGTTCAGTTTAAAAACAGTAGCTTATTTTAATTATAACAAAAGATACTTGAAACTGATACGAAGCCATTGTGTTTTTCCTTTTTGGCTATGATTAAAAAAAGGCTTTTGAGATCAGCAAAAACAGCATGTTTACAAAAGGCACTACTTTAACTACTGATAAAAAAAAAAAAACAAAGCTGTAATGATAATTGAACACACTTATTGAACAATTATCTCATGGCATGTGCATTTCCTTGGGTCCATAACTTCATGACTGATCGTGTCAACAGTTCTTCTGGTAGACCAAGAAATGGAAGGACACACACAAGCCAAGCCAGGGTTGGATTTAACACATGCTCAGGAAGCTACAGTCCCAGCTGTGAGGAGAAGTCTGATGAACCAGGAAGTTTAAGAAACAGATAACCAAATACAAAAAATTGTGATTAAGTCCAACTCCTGTGCAGCATGTCTATTCACTGTGGTGTTGTTTGCTGAGCTGAGAAAAGTGCATGAGGCCGGACCGGTTTAGCCAAAGTCAATACGAGGACGATATTCCAGTACCATTGGGTAGGCCTAGAGAAAAGACATAAATAAGAAGTGAGTGTCACTGTATATAACTGATCATATTTAAACAAGTAAAGAGAAGTGCTATCACTGATACAAACAACTATTGGTCAAATGAATATGGGAACAGAAGAGGTCAATGCTTTTATGCAGGTCTGAAAGCTCTAATTACATAATTTATATAAACCATTCTGAAATGACAAAATAAGATTGGTGAGATTCAGAGGATCATTAACAGCTCTGTGTAATGACACAGTAATGGAGTCTCTCTCTAGAAAATATATACACACATACATACACACATTATGGTATGTATGGTAACTATGGTAGTAAAGATAATGTGCTATTTTATACCATCAGCCGTCAGATTCCACAACGGTACCCAGTACCTCCTACTCCACTGACTGTGAGACTCACATACCTACGTGTGTGTGTGTGTGTGTGTGTGTGTGTGTGTGTGTGCGTGTGTCCATGTGCGTGTGTGCATGTGCACATACCTACATTGATTTATTTTACTATTTTACTTATTTTTTTAATTAATTATTTAATTTATTTGTTTTATTTCTAGTAATTTTGTCCTTTTTCTTTTACACCATTTTTTCAAGTATTTTTTTCTTCAATATTAATGTGCTTTCCCATATGGGGGATTAATAAAGGTACACCTTTCTCGCTTTCATTTCTCTCTATAATTAGACTGATAAATGACATTAAATTAGTCATTTCTATATTCTTTTGTATTCCTTTGTTATATAATACAGTATATTTCTATATTATTCACACAAATATATTTCTATATTATTCACACAAATACACTTTTTCTTGAGCCCAGGCTATTTTTAGAGCAAGAAAGAGAGAAAGTTTTCTATGTGTTACTGGAAAGAGGGGAAATAAAGTACAGGCCCACGCTGACCCAATTCTGTGCCTTTCCAGCCTAATGAGATTTCCGGTAGAATTTCAGGTAGCTGTCACGGTGTTCAGTTCAATGTGTTCAGAAAAGAACACCTTTGTGGTAAAACTCATTTGTCATCAAGAATACGTGTTATGTGAAACACCTGTACCATTTTACTATTGATTTCTAAAGCATGTGATGAATGAGGACCACTGATATTAGTAACAGCTCATTAGTAAGCAGCTATTCAGAGCACACAGAAATATGCAAATTTCAAATGGCATAATTTTACACTGTGTCACTGGACTGACCCTGAAAAACAAAATCGACTCTACCAAAAGTACACGACTCTACTGCCGGTGTAGTGCTTAAATTTAATGTACTTCCAAAAACAAAACAAAACAAAAAACCTGCATCCACATTCCACTGGACGGAAATACACGGTGATGTGAAAGTAGACTGAATATCCAAAGGGCGGCGCTGCTTTCGTCCCGTCATTACGACTTGTGTTTGAGATATCTGAGAGGTGCAGCTGTTAGACACACATCAGCCGTTCTCTGTGTGCTTCTCTTCAGCCATTCTGGACCTGACCTTTGATTGTGTTCTCAGAGTCTCACCTAAAATGACTCACGATGCCAGATTTATAGAGGCGGTATCTAGATTCTTAAAATGCTTAAGAGTTTATTTCTGTAGGTCAAAACCACAATGCATCCATGATGAGATCTTAAGAGGTATAGATGTCCTTAAACATATCAAGTTAAAATTCAAAAGTAAAAATTTGCCACATATAACTACTTAACATATCTTACTTAAATGACATATAACTCTTTTTCCCAGAGGTTAAAAAAATGGAATTTGTGCCTGTTTTGTTGTGTCCGTGTTCAGCATTGAATTTCTTTGTCATGTCACAGTCAACAATGGTGGATATTGAGTCATATGAATGTCACTCAGGGTTTTTAAATAGCAATTTTAAAGTGTATTTATATTTTTACCTAGCCTACTGAGGGACAATACATTCATAGAAAAAATACAAAAAAAAGATACGTTTTTTTCCTAACGCAAATCTTCATTGTACAGTAAACGATGATATCTGAAGGCGTTTTCTTTAACCACTACAATTCTGCGTAAGGTTATCTCCTTTATCCCAACAGAGATTAAAGACATCTCACACTGAAAGCCAACATTGTTTTATGTCAAACTTGCGGTGATAAAATAATTCATTTGTTTATACTAATTAAAAATTTCCCATAAGCCGATTACTATTCTGCCTGTAAACTGGAAAGCTACTGAACTGGTAGAAAAGGTTAAATGACTGGGTTTACTCATTCCAAAATAATGGCCCACTGGTTAGTTACTCTAAAGTTTTGTCAAGTTCAAACCAAATCTAAAAACACATAATCAAAATATAGAATAAATCAAGTCTCATTTCAATGTTTTCAAATAAACTTTTATGAACGTTTTTAGGAGGACTGTTTCACCAGTAGCTCTTCAAAGACTTTTCAGTTTAAGTCAAGTCAAAAAGCTTTTATTGTCATTTCAACCATACAGTATATAGCAGTGTATATACAGTATAGCATATATATAACGCACTATATAGTGAAATGAAACAGCGTTTCTCCAGGACCATGATGTTACATAAAACAACACAGAGCTAAGGACTTAAAGTAAGTTGTCCTAATCACATATAGTGCGTCGTGTGTAACCTAGTGAAATGGTGCGAGACAAAAAACGATACAAAACACTACAGGACAGATACACAGATACGAAATAGCGCCGACCATTTTGATTTCTAGGGCTCTACAAGTGTTATACGCTTTAATATATGCTTGCATTTTCATTTGAATAAATTTGCCCACAATTGGCACAGATTTTGTTGCTTTGTATTAGCAGTTCCTTGGACTTCGTGTGATTTAATGAAAGAAGTAAAGAATCCACCTGAATTAGTTTCAGAGCAATCAATATGTGATCTTCCATAAAGAGTTACCAGGTCCATTTCTCTCACCTGCTCACCTGTCTTTTCTGCTTCAACAGCAGGTTCTAATGCATTATTGTTATTCTACCGCTTCAATTTCTTGGATATGCCAAGATCAATTTCTCCTATTAAAAGCTATTGTAACTGAGGTAGTGGTACAGTATCTCGAGTACAGAACTGCCAAGCAGATCACTAACATTTCAACATAAATTTGTTTAATGTTGGACTGTTGCTTTAAAATTCAAGAGTATATACTGTACATCTAAAACAGATTAAAAAAAATACAGGAATCTTAACCCTTTTTTGTGTTTAATGGACCAAGTACAAACTTCATGGATTTCACTGTACTTCAGTTCTGTTCGTGAACGTCATAGATTTTGGCAGCTGCTTTAAAATTCAAATTCCAAACAAATTTAGGCCGACCCTTTAGTATGCTCTGGAAAGCAAGCAAAAAAACAAAACATCCCTTGAAGACATGCAATCCTAGGCTTAAAAGCCTTAATGGAGAATGAAGGTTTTCAGGAAAATAGAAAGGTCTCCTTGTCCTGACTGGTTGAATGTCGGTGGCCAGAGTTACAGAGACTAGATTTTCTCTTCTGAGTTCTTTCTGCCTCACCGATAGGACAACGATCGCTCCCCCAAAGCGAAGGAACACCATATGATACGTTCTCAAGAGATCCCTTGAATTCTAAGTTAATTAGGAAGAATTATGAAGAAGTTTCATCTATCGAATTATAACACAGAGGTTAATGATCTCAGACTTCAATACTGACTCGCTCTGCTTTAATGATTCTTCATCTTAGCTGAGGTGCAGATTTAGTACATGAGGAGAGAATTAGAGACATTAACACTTCTTACATTTTCACCTCGAAGCCTCCAGCGCGTCATGTATATGAACTCCATGGTGTGATCTTTTCCCATAATCTCTCCGTTGCATAGGACGTCTAGCTGTAGAGAAGAACAGAGTGTGCTAGAGTGTGAGGATCTTCTGGTTAAGGAGATATACAGTATTCTACTGTGTGTTTGCTTAGAAAGCTGATTGATGTCCACATTGCGATTTGCGTTCACTTTGCACCATGAATTTCTGATTTGAGACAGGTTTGCTGTCGCTGATGATTTGTGTAAATAAATAATGTAGGAATTACTTATAGACCAGGCAGAATTTGTCACACAGTTTGTGACTGTATGTTTGACCAAAATGTAATGAAGGATTTGTAATTGTTTTTAGACATTATCATTGATGGTGGAAACCCAGCTTTATTCTGTTAAAATACTGCTTCCTGCCAAAGGGAAATACAGTCAGCTTCATAAATATTTAGCTATTGATAAAGCTGTTGTTATTTTATGTTGTATATTGTGTATCTACGATAGTATGTTTTAATTTGAATTTAAACAATAAATAGTCATGTTAGAGGTTCACCCACTCATCCTTTTATCAAGGAACCAAAAGTAATTGGATAAATAAGCGTAATCATAATTGGATCATAGTTTTTAATACTTGGATGCAAATCATTTACGATGGACATCACAGACATCACCACATCTTGGGCTTCTTCAGGGCAAGCTTCTATCAGGGCAAGTGACATGATGAAACGATGTGGACATTTGTTTAAATCAGTTTGGGTCATTTTTCCAAAATATTCTTCAGGTCACATTCCACCTGTACTGTGTAGCGCCACCTAATGAGTTTTTTTTAAGCATTTGGCTGAATCTGAGCAGATAATATAGACCTGTACGCTTCTGTACTCATATGTTGAAATTGTTAGCCGTCACGTCGTCAATAAATACAAGGTTCCATCCCTTCTCCATTCGCTTCCTTTCTTTCTGAACTTTGTCTCATCTCTTCATTGAATGTTGTTCCAGAACCGTACAGGCTTTTTAAGATTTTTTCTTTTTTTTTATTTTGACCAAATCTAAAATGTGGTTTTCCTGTTCTTGAGGCTAAGGAATAATTTATGTCTTTGTAGTAAACCCTCTGTATTTACTCTGGTGAAGTTTCTCTTCATTGTTGAATGTGATGCAGACAGTCCTACCTCCAGAAGATTGTTCTTCATCTGGCCAACTTTTTTTTTTCACCAGGGAAAAGATTTTTTTGTCATCCACGTCAGTGGTTTCTCACAGTCTTTTGGACCTTGTGGTGTTCCTGAGCTCAGTTGATGTGATTAGTTGATTAGTTGATGTGGCCACACCTAATGTTTTTGTTATGGGTTTGTTTTGAAGCTCTTTGGACTTCATATTGAGCAATAATAAAGTTCTCTGCTTACTTGTAAGTGAAATAATGAGGGAACTCCCAACTATCCAATTACTTCTGGTACCTTTAAGAAATATTTGGGTGCACATATACAAATATTAAATAGAATAGAACAGAATAACTTTATTAATCCCTGGAGAGAAATTAATATACAGTAGGGACACAAAACCAAAATGGATAATGAGATAATGAGATAATGAGATAGAGCACAGAGTAATAAACAAACAAGGGCAGAGTGTAGTGGGGATGCGATACACGGTGTGAGAATCTGTACAGTAAAATGCTACAAAAATACTGAGGTAGTCATATGTGGAGAAAATAGATAATATTCCAAAAATGTAATAAACTAATGACATAAAAAAGAAGGTTATTGAAGTACAATATAGTTTTTATGGCGATTCCTATTATGATGAAATTTCTTCAACATTCACCTGATTTGGATGTAAATACTTAATATTTAATTTCATCTCAAATGAACCCCCACACACACACACACACACACACACACACACACACACACACACACACACACACAGTACATACCTCATAAGAACTTGGAAGCTTTAACTTCAGACTTAAGAACTTCTTGATTGTTCCTACGGTCACACGAGTTGAGCAGCGAATAAATTTCTTCATTAACCCCTAAAGAGGGAATACAATACACAACACACCGTCACTTTAACATGATGCTATACAGTGGTGCACTCAAGACTCAGAGTAACCACTGTGACGCTTCTCGTCACACAACTGAACCTTCTGACTGTCTCCTGTGGCTACTGTCTGTGTGAGCAATTCACAAAAAGACCTAATCACAGGGCGTTTCTTGTGGAGTGAAGCTGAGACCTGACATCACAAAATGAGCCTGGACGTGACAAGCTAAGCAGGAGAAATTAAGAGAGGGGAAAATGGAGAAAGTGTGAATTAAAGGAGAACTTTCACACCTTTACACTCCAACACATGCATCGCTGTTTAGTGCATCTGTACTCAAAGACATAATCATTTAGGTCATTTTGTCATGTTTCCCTGCACTGACAAACGCACAGAAAACACATCATGTACAAAAGAACTTAAAGGGTAGTTTTTGGGTCAGTCAGTAATGATTTATGCAGAAAGCGCTTTTTTTTTGGCACATAGTATTTGCAAATCAGGCTCTAAATAAGCTCAATAGTTCATCCTCTCCCAGACGGGGAAGAATGACTTTTTCAGTGGGAAGAATTTGTGGTAATGCTTAACCAGCATAGTCAGTGTTTGCCTGCTCATGCACAGATACCACAAACATTTAGTTATGGCAGATAGAATACATTTTTCTAGTGCATTGCACCAGTATTTTCTAAGACAGTCTCATGATAGAAATTATTATAAAAGTGTAAGTGTTGTGCTTCATTAGGCTACAGACATATAAAGAAAATGACTGACAGAAATCAACACCTTGCACTTAGACTTCTGTTATTAGTGAATTGTAAGTGAACTGGTTTACTGTGTTTGTTCACAATCTGTTGAAATTATAGTTGTTATTATATATTATTGTTATTGGGTAGATATTCTGTTCAAATATTACTTTCAATGTTAAACAAATAGAGAGGTGTTTTTGTTGTACTGGGCCTTTGGGAAGGCTAAAGATCCGCCTTGTCTTTCAGTTCTGATTATTCATGGCAAAGGATTTAGAAATAATTGAAATTATTTGAATAATTCCTATATTAAAGATATATTAACTTCCGCAGTGTTCCGATAGAGACATGATGGCAGAGAGACAAGGAACGTTATAAAGCACAAAGACAAAATCATTCAAACATCATAATGAAACCCAAATAAACCTCTAACCTTTACTATGTTCTCTCCTATCTGGCCGTTGCTGCGCAGACAGTCCAGACAGATGGCTATCTGTGGGTCATTCCTGTGGTAGTCTCCATCCCCTCCATCATCAATATCCTCGTCTACCTTCATCCTTTTACATTCGGGACCGTCATCTGAAATAAGACAAAAACCCCATAATGACTGTTATATATATATATATATATATATATATATATATATATATATATATATATATATATATATATATACATACAGCAATGCAGACATGTGTGTAAAGCGAGTTTAGCAACAGAATTCCGAGACAAACACACACAGTATGCATGAGCTGCATTGTTTTCACTGCCCCTGAGTGAATATACCCAATATCAAGTAAATCAAGAGCCTGACAATCGTGAACAGATATGCTGTTCCAATCGAGCAGTCGTGTCTTTCACCAATTCTTTCTCTCAAATTAGAACAACGATATACAAGCAGACGAACTTGGGGTTGGGGGGGGGGGGGGTATGAAAAGGAAAGTAATTACACAATCATTAAGAATTGCTTACAGCTGCACACTCTTTATGAGCTGTTGTGGAGATTGAAGCCTTCAGGAAATTCTGTGTAGCTGATGTGTGATTGGGTAATTCATTGAGCAAACGGATGGCAGGAACACAAAAAACGGCTTTTCTAACGTTCAATAAAAGTCCAAGTCACGTTTCTGCGAAATGTTCATACCCATAACATGTACCCATAAAATGTGATCAAAGCATTAAAGTCTTCCTTCCAGCAGGCTTTATTTAATGTCTGCAGTCTGAACCTGGACAGTAATCTGGAACGACGTGACTATGACATTAAAAGTCTAGCCTGGTCACTTCCGTTCATTTAAAAAAATGTCAACAAAGACTTGGCGTCTTCTAATATTCCTACAGACAATCTTCAGAGAAATTAAACAGGCTTTTTGCGTGAGAACGCACACAATGAGTCACTAGTGAACATAAGCTATACAGTAGCTTAGTTATTTGTAAGTGACTGATTGCTGCCTTAACACACCTCGGTGTAGTGAGATGAAGACAGATATAATCAGAGTTCCTTGGAGAAGCCTGTCAAAGACCAGCTGCCTGCTGTCACCGGTAACATCGAAATTGAACACTCCCTTAGGCATGTACACTGCAGTCTGTCTCAGCTGGCTCTAAGTCACAGCCTTATCCTTTGACTTCTAATGTACAGACATTTGCACTCTGAACTACTTAAGACTCATTCTGACTCATTCTGGGAGGTATTTTAATTTTTATATTAATTACTACTGACTACCATGGGACAGTATTATACATCAGCCGTGAGGAGACGTTCTTAAATCTGGCTGATCAGAAAGTTCATTTTAATGACAATATTAATATTAATCACTGGTTTACTTAATAATAGTGTTCTGTCCTTCTTGTTTCTATGGTAACACTAGAGATAGACAGACAGACAGACAGACAGACAGATAGATAGTCTGTATGGTGAATAAATTGGTAAATAAGTATACACATAAATAAATATAAAAGAGCATAAACATTAACATAAACATTAACATAAGTGATCTGATAAAATACTATTTTGTTGAAGTAGTAAACAGATGAGATTTTGCACTTGCTCATGTGAACAGTGTATTATAAATTTAACTACAAGAATATGAGTGAAGTTTAAATAATATTATGGAATTGTACATTCTATGTCTTCTGTAGAGATTTGTGGTTGTGAATAAATAAATATGAGGTAGGAGTCTATAAAATGTGTAGACGTGAGTGTGTGCAGTGCAAATAGATCCCAACATTCAGTGATAGAGTTTTTTAATGTTCGGTTCTCTGATATAAGGACTTCTATAAAGTAGGCCTAATTCTATTTATTAATAAATAGAATATTCTATTTATTGTTAAATAGTTTATTTAACATTTCTACAGTCAGAGTCTCTGTGCATAGAGACTGACAATGAAAATGAATGATGGGTTAAAGCCACTGTTTACGTCACTATAACGTAAAGCAACAAGAAACTATTTTATTTTGTTGACGTTCGACATTAAAGGTGTCCATATAAACGGTTAAAAAATATAAGGTCATTCTTTAGAGGATATAAAAGTAGGAATTATTTCCAACAAGCTGTGGAATGAAAATAATTAACTTTGTGGTAGAAAGCAGTGACACGTCTCACCGTCTCATTCTTTAGACATTTCAACAGGACAAAGATGCACGCTTACCATCATCGTTTTCTTTTGATTTATTCTTTTTCCAGAACTCAATCTCCTCTTGTTGTTCCTCTGAAAATAAAAACAAGAAAAAACAAGAGAGAGAGAGAGAGAGAGAGAGAGAGAGAGAGAGAGAGGGAGAGAGTGAGTGAGAGTGAGAGAGAGTAAGATAGATTGAGTGAGAGAGAGAGATAGAGTGAGTGTGAGTGAGAGAGAGATAGAGTGAGTATGAGAGAGAGAGAGTGAGAGAGAGAGAGAGAGAGAGAGAGAGAGAGAGAGAGGGGATTAAAAAAGAAAACACATTACTGATTAACTGACTCTCAATAGTGAGGCACAAAACAACTGTATTTAGGTTTTCAGCAGTAAACTACATCATCTTAATGGAATACTCCAGCTTTTATTTTTGTCCTAATCTCTAATTACTGCATATGTAGTTTCTGTGTGATTAAGAAGCACAACCTGTTTCCCTTTAATGAGAAACCAATTAAAAGCTGTTTTACTAAAAACTAAGTTATATCAGAAGTAAACAGGCAGTTAAAGAGGTAAAGTGTGTTTATGCTAAATACATTTTTTTTGTTTTTTTTAGAAATGCTTAATGAGTCCTTCATTCATAAATGATTTGTAAATTAAACTGTAAATCATAATTATCCTTTTAGATATAACTCCTGGTCCTGGTCTCACATGGATAACACAAAACAAACAAAAAAAGAAAACATATTCATTACATTTCTCCAGTGTTACAAAAAATATAACAGATGTAAACAGTGTAATATTATTTTCACTTTATAAACCGATCACCCACAATGTTTAAACCACCTGTCAAATATTATGTAGGTCCCCTCGGTGCCAGAATAGTCAGACCCTTGGATATCAATGACCCTGTTGCTAGTTCACTGGCTGTGATTCCTTGGACCATTTTCAGTAGGTACTAACCACTGCGTACTAACCACTGGGTACTAACCACTGCGTGCTAACCGCTTCGTACAAACCACTGTGTACTAACCACTGCGTACTAACCGCTTTGTACAAACCACTGCGTACTAACCGCTTTGTACAAACCACTGCGTACTAACCGCTTTGTACAAACCACTGCGTACTAACCGCTTTGTACAAACCACTGCGTACTAACCGCTTTGTACAAACCACTGCGTACTAACCACTGTGTACTAACCGTTGCTTACTAAGCGCTTTGTACAAACCACTGCGTACTAACCACTGTGTACTAACCGTTGCTTACTAAGCGCTTTGTACAAACCACTGCATACTAACCGTTGCTTACTAACCTCTGCGTACTAACCGCTTTGTACAAACCACTGCGTACTAACCACTGCGTACTAACCGTTGCGTACTAACCTCTGCGTACTAACCGCTTTGTACAAACCACTGCATACTAACCGTTGCTTACTAACCTCTGCGTACTAACCGCTTTGTACAAACCACTGCATACTAACCACTGCGTACTAACCGTTGCTTACTAACCTCTGCGTACTAACCGCTTTGTACTAACCACTGCGTACTAACCGTTGCTTACTAACCGCTTTGTACAAACCACTGCGTACTAACCACTGCGTACTACTCGCTTTGTACAAACCACTGCGTACTAACCGCTGCATACTAACCACTGCGTACTAACCACTGTGTACTAACTGCTTCGTACTAACCACTGCGTACTAACCATTGTGTACTAACTGTTTCGTACTAACCACTGCGTACTAACCACATACTACAAACCACTGCGTACTAACCAGTTAGTACAAACCACTTTATACAAATTACTTCGTACTACCCACTGCGTACCGGGAACAACACAAGCCTTGCTGTTGGCGATTCTCTGACCCAGTGTTTGGACTTTGGTGCTTGTCGGAGACGCTCAGATCTTTACACTTGTGCGTTTTTACTGTTCACTTGCTGCCTAATAAATTCCACCCCTTAACAGGTGGGCAATGGTGGCTCAAGCGGTGGCTTTTAACTCTCACTGCTCCAGGGTGCTGCATCATGGCTGACCCTGTGCCCTGACTTCAACCTCCAAAGCTAGGATATGTGAAGAAAGAATTTCACTGTGCTGTAATGTAGATGTGACAAAAATATAGGCTTCTGTTCTATTCCACTGTAATGAGATAATCAATGTTATTCACTTCACCTGTCACTGATTATCATGTAAAGATTATCATGTCATGTATTTTATCTAAGAACTGAATTCAATAACATCCTGCCCTGATGCCTGATGACGCCTGAGAGAGGCACAGGCTTCCCGTGACCCGAGGTAGTTCGGATAAGCGGTAGAAGATGAATGAATGAATGAATGAATTCAATAACTGCCCTCAGACATTCATTATCAGCTGGTTTATGGTAAACTGGCTTCTTGTTCTGTTCTCAGTACAGGGAAATGTGTTGAAGCTCTTTTTAGAGATCATCGCTTCCTGTAGACTGCGTACTACAGATGCAGAAGACAGTGCTGGAGTATTCCTTTAATCGAGAACCACTCGAGTACACATACTTTCCCGGAGTCCAGGCACGAGCTTGAAAATGATTTCTTCTAATGTGTTGTCCAACCTTCGAAAACAGAAAACAGTTTGAGGTGAAAAATCAAAGAGCAGAAATGACACAATAAGCCATAAATCTATAATCATGAAAATAATATTTGTCTTGATGTGACTGAGGTCCAGCACAGACACATATGCAAAAATCCACAAACAGGACATTGGGGCTATTGTGTTCAGACTGTGCTGCTACACAGTTCCAAGGCTGCACCTGTGTGTGTGTGTGTGTGTGTGTATGGTTGGGGGGTTAAACTTCACAGCTGAAACACTGACTACACTGAGTGCTGCAGCTGTTGGCTGGAATGCATCTCTGCTAATACCAAATTTATTGCATAGCGCCCACACACACACACACACACACACACACACACACACACACACACACACACACACACACACACACACACACACACACACACACACACACACACACACACACACACACACTACTGTGATCCTGCCCCGTGGCATGCAGCTATGGCTAGACGCCTCAGCATCAGCTCTGATTCATGTGGAGCAGTCTATGAAAAAAAAAAGTTCTGCAACATTCCCTGACGTTTGGCGTCAACCTTCGTCCGCTCCATTTTATTAAGACGGATAATAATCATAATGGTGCTTAAAATACAAAAGTATGAGCAGTGGGCTGTTTCCTGGGTTATCAATAACACAATGAAACATGAAACAACATAAAACTTTTAGGTCTTTTATTCTTTTTAGTTACGGTATAGCAGGGATGCATCAATACTATTTTTTTATATTTTTTTTACAGCATTTGGCAGATGCCCTTAAGAATCCCATAAGAAGATGCTGTAGTTCCTCCTCAAGATGTTTTTAACCGGCACAGCTTGTTGTTTTGCTTTGATAATTTATTAGGAAAAATATGATGTAATCACAGTTAGCGTGATATACAAACACGGCATTATCGTGTCAATGTAAAATAGGTGTATCAGTATAAGATCCTGGTTAATGAAGCATCTTTTAAAGTATGATTGAAACGGACTGAAACCAGCTGAAGGAGCAGGAAAAGTTTGACAATATTTTCACTGCAATTGCAATTTACTACACAATCTTACATACTGATGCTTTAATATTTTTTATCTCATTGAACTAAGATTTACATCTTTCCTCATGCAAATTCCATGGAAATACTGCTGTTTGTAATTCCTACATAGTTATTATCTGCATTATAATATGATCTTACCTTAACATTTCCAGTGGGTTTGTTTCATGGACTTGGATGCCACATTTTGGACATTCATTGCTGTCTTCAAAATGCTGGACGATGCAACTTTTACAAACTGTCAAGTGTAGAAAAAGACAATTAAAGAATTCTCTCGGACCTTTGGTCAACATTGATGTTATGAACACGTGCATTTTAAAAAAGATTATATACATAGAATATGGAAAAAAGCTAACTTCTTTTCTCTGGGAAACTTCACCACTTTCTCCAAACAAATTGATTTCATTGAATGAATGTCTGAATGTCTGCCAAGGGAACATTTGGCTATTTGTGCCATTCTGGGAACTTCAGTGTCTGCATCTGGATGGCTGAAATCTTCATATCACTGTGGTGTGTAAGTAAAACTAAGCTTCTGGGCTGAAACTGAGATAAAGGCCCATGCTGCATCGTATTCGCTGAGCCAATTGAATGAGTGCATAACTGTATTACTCTCTCTCTCACACACACACATTAATATCATCATCATCTTTCACTACTGTGTCATACAGCAACGAAGCTGCTTTCACCTGGACTGTGTATTGCGACACACATTTAGCTCTCGTTCACACAAATCAGTCATTTGAAACCCACATTAGACACAATGAGGACAGCAATGTATATTATGAGAAAAGAGGGACAACATAGGACTCCTTGGGTCCTTAGGCACAAAAAAAAGTGTGCATTACATTCTGACTGTACACTTAGGGATAAGCCTGTACATCTCACATGTCTGTTAGTGGCTTTGCTCTCACATATTCACCCAGAAATAACACTGAACATTCAGAGTCACACCTGACCAGATTTTTAGGTTAGGCAATAACAAACACTTGCTGCTGATTCATCCCAATGCACTTCTCACTGCTACAGGATAAGCAAGTTAAAGAGAGAGAGAGAGAGAGAGAGAGAGAGAGAGAGAGAGAGAGAGAGAGAGAGAGATAGACAACTAAATCATGCTATCAAATGCAAGAGTCCACAACCAGGCTTTGTATTGAAATAGAAGCCTTGTTGTTTGTCTTTCCCCTTTGGATTACAGTTTGTGGCGAGATAAGAAACCGACTCCTACAAACAAATAATTGGAACACAAAACGCTCATTGAAGGTGGAAAGACATTTGTTGTCATGGTGACTGGGGCTCCAGATATCTGCGTTCACCCTGAGGACTGCGGATGTGTGTATCTACAAGGGCACTTTCACCTTTACTATTCCATCAAAACATCAAGACATGTAAAATAACCCACTGGCTAAAGAAGCACAAAAATGAACCGCACAATCTTTAGAATTAGTTATACAGTATGTGTGGTCCTTTTACTAAGATTTCATAAGACATGGCACAATATAAATGAATGTCATAACAATTGCTTTCAAGACCAAAACACATTAGTTCCTGTAAGAGAAAGAAATTGTAAAATTATTGGCACTCTTCAAGTAAATAGAGAAAAGTGATTTTTTTTTTTTTTTAAATATGTGCAATGATTCAAAATTGAAAAAGGAATAAGTAATTGTGCAGGATATGGTCAAATTCTTATGGAAACTTAAGCCTCACACCCATACCTGGTTCTTCAACAAACCATTGCCACAAAGTTGAATGCGTTGAATGTCTTTTTATGCCATAATATAACAGTTTTCCTTCAGTGAAACTGAAGTCCTCTTTAAAAAAGACATTTCAACCCCTATTTTCAACCCCAGTTTGGTCACCCTGCTCCCAGATCATACTACACTATCCAACCAGGTAGAGCTTCCTCTTCAGACATGCCGAGCCAGCCAGCAGCATCTTTCAAACTATCTGCCCACTTCTGAATACAGTACATGATCTCACAGATGCCCACAGATGGCTAGTGTAGCTGTGACTGACAGTGGAGATAAATTATGCCATCCCTTTTTCCCAGTGTGCTCAGCCCTGGACAAATACAGATGGACGATTTGAAACTTTTTTGATCTTCCACAACCAGGTGAACACTTTTCCAAAATTTTCAACATGTTTCCAAACCCACTGAATGTTTTATTCATGTTCTATTCTAATTCTGATCATTTTTATGAAGGGTGCTAATACTTCCAGAGTTGCCTGTAATTCCTTACCTTAAGGCCCATTCATGGAGCTATCCTCAGGAGGCAGGAGAGCTGTTGGCACTGTACCAGAAGCTTTGATAACAACAATGGTACAAGGCTGAAATTCAGAGGTATGCACTATGCACCCTGAATACAACATTCCGAAGCTTTCTGTCAGATTTTCTCACCACTATATGCCCTAATTACTTCACTTCCTGACTCAGAAGTGCATATCATTCAATCTTATGGCCACTAGCTTCACAATTAATAGAGTCTGGAATAACCTGAACCTTTCAGCATGAACAATATAGTACTGTATCCCTTACTAACAGGGTAGCATAGTTTGTATAGTGTAGCTTGTTTATAGAAAAAGAAAAGAATTAGAAACAGAAAATCAAATACTATTTTTAAAGTATTAAATATTTTATTGATCATACTTACAGCAAAATGCTCTTTTCACTGTTAAATTCTATCCCTGAAGTTATTTCGACTCAATGAGCTCCATGGGCTCTTACAGAAATCTTTATCTGAGTTCATTAAAGTATAAGGATGACCCTGGGAGCCCCTAAGGAATATTGAAGGAAAGCCGATGATGGAGTGTTAACAGTTACAGTATGGAACATAGTGTTAGTCTCGGGGTTGAAAGCAAGCCTGACTTGGCAATCCCTTACTCTGGCTTTGGACCCTGGCTTTGAATACATGTGTTGAAACAAAGCACTCACAAGTATGCAGGCACTCTGTCACGGTGGTAGGCTTGATCAGGTAGCCTTTACACACATAGCAGGTAATGAAGTGGTTGAACTCTTTGACTAAGTGCTTCCTCTGAGTGGCCATTTCCACCTCTTGCCGTCGTGCAGCTGGAGGGATGTTGGAGATTATGTGTGGGGTGTGGAAGATCTATGGAGTGAATAGGTGAGGGAAGAGCTCAAAGCACAGCTCTGCCGCAGAGCCCCTTGCCCTTACGTCCTGGCATGTTCAGCCTTTGGAGACATTGTGGTATCATGTGTGCTGCCTTTTTGTCATCATGCTTCCTTGATATACGTAAGACACCTGAAAAGAGAAAGAGATGAGTATATACATTTATCCGGATCAACTTATACAGTAGTCCCTGCTGAAACTGTATCCCCATGCTAGTACAAATAAACCAAGGTCTAAGAATACCATTAAGCTAAAATCCTGTTAGAGATGAGTTAGTACAGGTATGAAAACCCAATACCAGTCAGTTATTAAATTGTAGCTACATTCATTAGACATCAGGCGTATCTACTATAGAAATCCCTTAGTAGGTATACAGTTACTGACTGTGCTTTGCCAGCTGAGATTTTAAAGCACTGGCGGCTTTATTAGACACACCTACCTTGTTAATCCACCTTACAGGGTATGGTTAGAGACTAATGCTCATATTATTCCTTGCAAAGTGTGAATTAATTACCCTATAAACCAGGATATTCAAACATTTCATAATGGAAGCTCTTTAACAGGAAAATATAAAATTTGTTAAAACAAATTAGACATTTTGTGTGCATCAATATTAGAGACGTTTTTATTACCTTATTTCTGAATTTCCATAAAACCGATTTTTCTTTTTACTAGAATCCAGTTGACATTATTTATAGGCACAATAACTTTGATAAGAGTTGCTTGTGGGTTCCACCTCTGTGACTAAATAAGAAAACCACAGAGCCCCTGGCTATGCTTCACAGACCATTTGAGCTCTTTGAGAACTTTGTCTCTAAACTCTCATCAGTGGTCACTTTCTAACCACAGCACTGCTACTGGCAAGGTATTTTTGGGTTGGTGCACTTTTCTCAACCCAGCAGTCACAGAGGTGGTTAAATCGCAGCAACACTGCTGAGCCTGATCCACCCGTACCTGAGGAATGCACTACCTAGGGAGTGTCACTGCTTTGCTGGGAATGCAACACCACTCAAACACTATCTGTTCATTGATGGTCCTAATGTGGTCCTTTTCCGTTTACATATAAGAGGTTGACAAATTTTGCAATGACTAAAGAAACAGATAAGCTACAGTTAGTAAGTGAAGAACTACAACGTGCATCTATAGCCCTATCTGGAACGGAATCAATTTCTGTGGGGTCCTGTTTTCTATTTCCTATTTTACAGGTACTTTATATTTCCATCCAGAAAATATCCACGTTGATGCTTTCCCCCGTCCTCCTCTGAGAAAATTACAGGACGATTTACTTACAGTTTTTTGTCGTTTAATATTAGATATTTAAGGAACTGATGTGCTATAACACTGTGTTCATTCTAGTATTACTGCACACCCAATATTGTTTGAACATACAGTATTTACACTGATTGGCACTGTTTCTGTTTATTGTCTTTTGTGTATTGTCTTTTTTGTATTGTCTTGTCATTTTTTGTCTGCACTGTCTTTTGTCCTGCGCTGTCTTGTCTGTCTTGTTTGTCTAGTCCTGCACTGTTTGCACCAGTTTGCTCTGTTGCACTTTATGTGGCTGACTTACTTACTAAGTCCTTAGCCCTGTCTTTGATTTTATGTAGCATCATGGTCCTGGAGAAACGTTGTCTCATTTCACTGTGTACTGTAACAGCTATATATGGATGAAATGACAATAAAAGCTTCTTGACTTGACGCAAACGTTCGTGTTTACGGAAAATACTACTACATTTTACATTTCGGCAGACGCCCTTATCCAAGGCGAATTACGTTATCTGATGTTTATACAACTGAGCATTTGAGGGTTAAGCGCCTTGCTCTGGGGCCCAACAGTGGCAGCTTAGTGGACCTGGGATTCGAACTCACAACCTTCCCGATTGGTAGCTCAACACCTTAAACACTAGGCTATCACATGCCCATATAGTGTAACTCAGACCTTCTGTGGTAATTTCATCACTGTCTGGATGTGAGCGTTTCATCACTGAGGAGAAGTCTAAAATAAAAATCTATTACCCACAAAGTAATCCAAGATGAATAGATTTTATTGACACAGCTACTGAGTGGAAGCAACTAACACACTGGTGTTAGCTTCAATAAAACCACTAGTTTTTATTAAACAACAAAAAAAGAGATTATTCATTTCAGTTCGTTAGTTAGTTTAGTCAGTAAGTTATCTATTTATTTATTTACGTGTTTAATTTCTAGTTTACAAAATGATAATTACTGTATTTTATATATTCTAGAAACTTGCTTCAGTGGCATGGAGCACAGTTGCCATGCGCGCAGGTGCGTGTCGAGTTAAGCCCCGCCCACAGAACAAAGCGAAAGCGATATGGCTTCTTCAGAAACAGGAAGATCACACACATTAGCGTGCTGTGTGTATAATACACACCACAGGTGCCATCATGAACGGTGTACTGTTAAACCTACTATGTAGTACGTTGTTGTTGTAGTTTTACAAAACTTATGAAAGTGTTTTGAGACAAAGCAGAGGTGTGAACAAGTGCATAGCTTTCCTCTAAACTTCCAGAAAGTCTGTTTGTTTTGTTTTTTTTACGACAGTTTGACAGCAGCGTCGTCTCACAGACTGTAATAACGGCCTGTCATATTAGCGTTGTTATGACGTCACAAAGTTTAAGGCTCAGTACTAAGACACTGCTGGGAGTTTAAGTTCAGTACAAAGCGATGGGCATCAGACTGCTGCTTTTGTTTTTTCTGTATCATAGTTAATGTACAGAAGCGGGTAGATAAAACACACCACATCACATCACGTGTGTAGAGTCGCTGATGAGGTCAGTGTCTAATAGCACCAACACCAACAAGTCTGTTTGATTATTCCTCATAATGTATCAAAATAACACAATTAAAGTGAATGTGTGTGCGCGCGCGTGTGTCCATGTGTGTGTTTGTATGTGTGTATACGTGTGTGTGTATGTGTATGTTTGTATGTGTCCATGTGTGTGTGTGTGTGTCTGTGTGTGTGTGCCTAAGACAAAACGAAACCCTGACTAGTTAAAGTAGTGGCCATGAAGCTGTCACCACACACCAGGAGCTCCACATGCACTGGAAACTCTAGACTCTGTATGACACCAGATCTCGTCGCCATCCCAACTGAAACTTTACTACACCAGGCAGCTTGTAAGAGGAAACCGAGACGCAATCGTCATGCGGCCACCTGAGTTTCATAACAAACCCTGTGCCTTACCTTGTGATATCACGAGTCTTCCTGCATGGTGCTGCGCAGTAATCTGGCGAGTGTGTGCTGTAAATGTGACATGCGGAAAAGTCGGCGGGGAGAAGGCGGAACTGCTCTGTGTGTGTGTGTGTGTGTGTGTGTGTGTACGCGGATGATGATGGGGATGATGAAGGGCGGGGCGGAAGACTCGTGTTTACGCCGAGCTGCTTCAGCGCTGAGACTCTGATTGGAGCCAAAGTGGGGCGCAGCTGCTGTCGTAACGGCGGGATATACGAGGCAAAATAATCCTCTAAACCTGTTTGTCAGTACACATTATACAGCCACAGACTAAATATGTCCATTCACGATAATGTACAGATCTCTTTTTTTGACAGTACACACAAAACATACAATAAAACATAAAATAAGAAACTGAATGCAAGGCAAAACACTGCACGTGGACATATTGTATTATTTATTTATTTATTTATTTATTTATTTATTTATTATTATTATTATTATTATTATTATTATTATTATTATTATTATTATTATATTCAAATTTTTATTTATTTGTTATTGTTATTCTTATCATTATTATTGTTGTTATTATTATTATTAACAACAACAACAACAACAACAATAATAATAATAATAATAATAATAATAATAATAATAGATATTACAATTCATCTTTGCCACTGGATTGCTGAGTTGCTGCTTCTTTATTGGAATTTTTCAAACAAATTTCCATCTGTTCATGCAAATGAGGCTGCGTGTAATTAAATATGCATACATTTGCATACTTTATAAAACCAAAAAAGTCTTTTCTGTTACTGTTTTAGTCAGTATAAAATGTATCGCGAATCCAACAACATTTTGAGAAATGTCTCTGTAAAAAGCTTTTAAACACTAACAGGAAGGCATCTTTAATATTGCATACACTTTTCAAATGTGATATTTGATTCTGAACAAGGAAAAGGCTGAATTTAAGGAAAGTTTGCGTTTCATTTCGAAAAGATGTAAGATGTTGAAGTTGATGTTGAAAAATCATTGACATGTCTTTCGCTGGGCACTTTAGTAGGAACACAATTCCTATTCACGAATACTATTTATACATATTATGTAAATGAAACCAGTTTGAGATCTCTTTTGCTTTGTGAATGGTACCTTATCATGCTGGAAGTAGCCATTAGAAGATGGTAAATTGTGGCCATGAAGGGATGAACATTGTTCAGCAACAATACTCAAATAGACTGTGGCATTCAAGTGATGACTGACCACACACAAATACACCACCTCCACCGACCTCAACCATCTCTGTACCTCAACAGAAATCGAGATTCATCAGACCAGGCTACAGTCTCTTCCAGTCTCCAACTATACTGTACAGTTAAAGTCTGTCTCCAGTGCATCCTCAGTTTTCTGTTCTTGGCTGACAGAAGTGGAACCCAGCATGGTCTTCTTCTGTTGAAGCCCAACCGCCTCAAGGTTGGCTGTGTTGTGCATTCTGAGATGCTTTTCTGCTCACCACAAATGTACAGAGGGATTATCTAAGTTACTGTAGCCTTTTATTCCGGTGTGAATCAGTCTGGCCATTCTCAGTAGATTTCTCATCAACATAGCAGTTCCACCTGCAGAACTGATGCTCACCGGATGTTCCTTCTTTATTGCCCATGCTGAGTAAACCAGAGACTGTTGTATATGAAAATCCCAGGAGATCAGCAGTTATATAAATATTCAAACCAGCAGTTCTGACACAAACAAACTTACTGATGGTTGATGTGAACTTGACCCAAAGCTGTTGGCCCATACTGTATCTGCATGATTTTATGCATTTCACTGCTGCCACACAAATTGGCTGATCAGACATCTGCATGAACGAGTAGGTGTACAGGTGTAGCATCCCTGATTAGATTTGTGATTTCTGAGTGTAGATCTCTGAGGGCAATTTAGTGTAGCCAAAACTGGATACGAAGAACCTGGATGAAAGCCAGGAAGAGTGAAACAGTGACCCGAGTCAGGGTCTAACTAGGACCCTGGTGCAAAATAGTGAGAGAATAATATTTTGACAATTAAACTCTGTAGCAATACAAGAACATTGAGCTATTGTACTACAAAACAATCTGCACCTTTTCCTCTTTGAACCAAATTATAAACTATAAGTGGCACTGTTAAAATCCTGCCTTGACTCCATGAATATATAAAAATACTCTATGAATATAAAAAAATTTAAAAAAAGTATTGTATTATATATAATACAATACTTTTTCTTTTATATATATATATATATGAGTGAGTGAGATATACATATATAGATATATTTCATTTATGGCATATGCAATAATCAAGCTAGAAGTGTACTGAAGGCTCTATCAGTAAGATCAGGGACAATAAGAGTATAGAATGACAACTAGCAAGATGTGCATTTATTTTTTAATCATGTTCTAGTTTATATAGAGATAGCTCTTTAGTCAGTGTGTCATGACAGACAGTGACTCAGCTGTATGGTCATCTATGGAAAATTCATTCCACCACCTAGGGACTAGAAAAGAGAAGAGACTTGACACATGCTTTCCTTGTACTCTAAGAAGATCCAAGAGTGTGGTGGTGCAGTACGGGGTGCGATACCTCTTATAATGTAAGTGGGTGCTGGTCCGATTTCGGTTTTGTAGGCAAGCAAGATGGAAGGAGTTTAACAATGATGTGCTGTGTGAGAACTTGGGAAGGTTGAAAACACATCATGCAGATGTATTCTGGATCGTGTACAGTGGCTGAATTGCACACCGTGGCAGAGCTGCAGTAGTCCATTCTTGAAACGATGACTGAGCTTCATCATACTGTACGTGTGTGTAATACACAAAGAACAATACATGCTATATATTTGCTTAGGGTACTTACAGGGGCAAGGATGCATGGATGGATGAAACTATGTATTATGCTCTTATGAATTAAACAGCATTTAAAGTGTGTGTATGTTTGTGTGTGTGTGCATGTGTGTACATTATCCATGTATAAAACAATATCACAGCTGCATATGTATCTATATATTTCACATAGAATCACACTTTAAATGAGTCAATTTAATTCATAGAGAATAGCAACATGAATAGCATCATGTTCAAATCAGATATTTTTAATGATTTGCCACAAATGGTGCTTAAGAAGCACAGCACAGGACATGGTGTTCATTCCTCTAATGTGTTTCTTGGGTGGGACCGGGGCTGTGTGGAAACCAGCTGAACGCAAGATATAGTTACCCCCTCAGCAGCTGTGAGAAACACACAAATGGAATAACTTCTCGTAAAAATGGCTGAAAACAAGAATATTTTGAGGTAGATCTTTTTTCTTCTTACATATACTGTATACAGATTTATTATTTCATTGTTAGCTAGGTTA
Organism: Tachysurus vachellii; assembly: GCF_030014155.1. Classification (NCBI taxonomy): domain Eukaryota; kingdom Metazoa; phylum Chordata; class Actinopteri; order Siluriformes; family Bagridae; genus Tachysurus; species Tachysurus vachellii. The sequence continues at coordinate 17,373,360 of NC_083461.1, read as the reverse complement.
TTGTCTCAATAATCATTTAAAGCTAAATTAAAAAGTAGAGCAGATTAAACAGAAGTTATTACTCACCACATCTAGTCATGTATGCCTTTGACAGCACTGATAATAAATGAGGATCAGCAAGTTCAAGCTTCACACAGCTTGTGTCAAGGCTAAAAAAGTGCTGCCTCAAAGAATTTTTGGGTGGGAGAGAAGCTGACTCACAAACACAAGGACATCACCATAAGTGCTTGGGGTTTTCTGTGTGTGTGTGTGTGTGAGCCACAGCACAGACCTTGACAAAACCCAAGATTAAAAACATCACTGCTTACAGCTTGCATCACTAAAGGGGCATTTTTACGATTTTTAAGCTGATAAAGGTAAGTGATTCTTAAAATATAATATCATGTAAAATCAATCCATTCAGTTTAGCTTTGTGCATTAACACTGCATGTGCAAGGAAACCAAGAAAGAAGAATACAGGTGTAACACCATGCTGTCTATTAGGAATTAATTAGTAACATGTAATTATTTTGTCTCAGTATTCCAGTTAATTTGAATTAAAACAAGGTGCAGATTTCCCTCAATTAATTATATACATATTGTTTATGATCCGTTACCATTATCCATGTGGTGTATGTGGTTTACGCAATATGGGTAATGGTAATGAATCATAATAAATGGTCAAATAGATTCACGGCAAGAATCTTTTATTGACATTTCCACTGTATACAGCTGGTACAGTACACAGTAAAATAAAACAATGTTCCTCTGGGACAGTGGTGTTATATAAGAGACAGAACAACAGGAGACACCACAGAATTATGTACACTACACAGACCTACACATAAAGTGCATTTGTGCAAGAAAAGAATAGTTGTGTAATGAATAAATTGTAAGAGGGTTAGTCAATAGAGTAAAATGCTGAAGACGTAAACACAATACAAAATTAGCAGCAACAAAAAGATAGATGTTGTCCATACAGCATTTAGTTTTAGGTCACTGTATCAATAGTACACAAAGAATCACCCATGCATGTAGAGTCTGTCGCTGTTGTGATGATTATCAGCCAAATAAACCAAATCTAGTGAAGCAGGATTATCAAATACATATGTTTTATTCATTTTGATTGCTTTTAAACAATCAAAAATCCAAATCATATTATATAGCTGAGCGTTTGTTTAAGTTTAAGAGCCTTGTTCAAGAGGACTTGTCCAACAGAGTCACTCTAGTCATTAGCACTGAACCTTAACCACTGGCCTGACAATGAGAGGCTGAAAATATAGCAGAAAGCCTGTAAGTGTGTTCAAATCTACTGTTTGCTACATTGCTTAGAAGCAGTGATGCACTGGCGAGCTTAGAGACAGCAAAAACCTTCACAGACCACAGTACACCATCATCAAACAGCACACTAAATAAAAATGATCCTGGTTAAGGAGTAAATTTAACAGGAAGAACTTAGCATAGAAGGATTAGCACAATATCCTCAAGAATACCGCAGCCATGTTAGATTGTAAAAATGTACATAGAGGTTTAATTAATATTACATTTAACCAGAGTAATGACGATTATCTAGGAAATGTAAGTTGTGTAGAGAAACATCAGTTAAACATGGTACGTTGGTCAGTCATGGTGCATTAGTGTTAAAATTTCTTTTAGTCATATTGAATGTTATTATGCTTTAGGGAAACTGGGCAAAAATGCCTAACAAATCACTAGGCTGCATTTTTTCTTGACCAAATGAAACCTTAATGAAGTTTCTGCCTTCACACTAGTTTCATTTTACTACTCATCCACTCAATATAGTAAAGCACAGATCCTAAATGTCCATGTCATTTAGTGACACAGTTCACTGCATAGCAAGCTTTCTCTATTATCTATGAATATGACAGATCTCTGTCTTCCTTGTTATAATATCACCATTTTGCATCTTTTAAATAAAAAATGAAGTCCAAAATGTTCTAGTAATCAGGTAAACAGTTTGCTCATTTGCATGCTGATAGATTCCTGATAGATCTATTTTTATTCCCATTTTCCCTGAATGCTAAATGTAGCATCTGAAGAAAATTTTTTGAAAGCACCCTAAAGGAAACAGCTGATCCAAGCATTCCTTGTATATCCTTGTTACCTCACTTTCCATGACACTGATGTCACCTGTGCCCTGGAATAGATGTACAAACCTGCTGTAGAAATGATGTGTTAAATTCGTCTTCTCTGCAATTCCCTCATTAATAAACATACGGTACATAGCATCATATTTGCTAGTGCCTTACAGAGGTCTTAACTCTTAACAATGCCTGTATGAATCAAGTTAAATTCTGATTGTGAACAACAGCCGTAAAGGTAAATTTGCAATCCTGAAATATGCTCAGATAAGAAAAGGCACATCTTTTGTATTACAGTGAAAATGTAAAACAGTTTTGTACCCATAGGTGTTTATATTTTAATGTCATGTGCGGATACAGTAGAACGAATGTTTTGTCATCGTTTCAGGTGTGACCGGTCTGGGACGCTGATGGAGCGCAACTCCTTGGATTTATTTTCTGGTGAAGACAATGAGCTGGATTTTGTTAAAGTGAGTTATATAACAAAGGAATGCTTTGCACACAAATGACATTTATGCAGCATATACATTTTAAAAAGGCTCTTTACCAATAGACAGATGAATATGTGCTGCTTTTGAGAAATATTGTTTTTGTATTAAGCAAAGGAATGCTGAATTTAATTTGTTCGTATCCACTGAGTGACACTCTTCCAAAGAGTTTCCTCTCACTACACGCCAGCAGCTCATTAAGACATCAGCTCTTTGCTTGCTAATAATGAAAAAGTGTCCGGCCAGTGAATAAATTAAACGAAAAAATAAGGAGACAGCAGCACTCATTAGTGTTGAAAGAGAGGTTCGACGCTAATCACTGACAGTTTTCAACTACCTTCTCCATAGGCCCCAAATGCATGTTAATGGTCACATCAGTGAAGCCTGTAGGTTTAAAAATCATTGATTGATTCTATTTCTTTAAAGATTTTTACAGTCACATGGCCTTTTTAATTCTATTTATATTATTGCTGTTAATGGAGTCCAGCTACATTTTGTTCCAGTGATATGGAGCATAAATATGTGGTGAAAGCTTGGATGAAAACCTCATACAAGCAGCTTGGTATGTTTCCTTTGCCATGTCAGCACCTCGGCCTGTATCAGTGGCAAGTTCATATTTCATATTCCGTATTAATCTTGAGAATGGTATGTTGTAGCAGCTCTGTGTGGCGACAGGTTCGGGTCTCACACGTGCCTTATAGTGGGTAAAACAGTAAGAAAACACCTCACTGAATCTTCTCAGCAGGAGCCTCCAAAAGTACTGCATTCCTCATCACACACATATGCGCAGTTGGCCGCAGCTGTCTGAGACATGAGAACAGCCCACAGAGGCGTCTCACGCACAGCACCTTAAATGCCGTATGTTTTGAATTTGCTGCTTCCCTTCACAGCATACCTGCGTGTCAATACATAACACAGCAGGAGAAGGAAGCAGCTGCAGATCATCAACAGCATAATGACAATTATTGCTGCCGGTTTCAGGGTCAGGAAAACAAAAGATTCCGAGCAAAGCAAAAACAAACCCCAATGTTTTTCCCCCATTTTTTTATCCAGAAGATTCCCATTCACAACCACGACATTTAAAAGTGCTTCAACATTCAAGACGCATCATTCAGCATTAAGGCGAACTCATTCAAAGCAGTAAAGCAATCAATAGCTAAAGACAAGTTAAGTTTATAACCTAGCATTATATTGTATCTTTAATAATGTGTATTGATTAATAAAAGATATACAGTATATGAGAAAAAAGATAACACTAAGCAGGAAAGATTAGTATTATCTTAACACCTACAGTTAGCTACTAATGAGTGAAGACAGACTGATTCATCAGTAAATTGTATATTATAAAGTATTATACTGTAATGGTTTGGTAGTTTATTATGAAGTAAGCAATAATTACCATGACATATTGCCTGGAGAACTACTAGCTAAGTAATTAGTAATCATCATTATTGGACAAAGTACTGAAAAATAATTATTAAGGGAATAAAATATGTCTGTCATGGTTGTTTAGTTGTCTGGTAAAATTTGAAACAATATCTCATAGACTAGGCACATTAAACGTATACAAAGAAAGATCATTCGTGACATAGTTGTAAACCGACTCAAAGCACCTAACAAGCATGTGATTAATATTACTGATTACACAAAATGAGTCCAGGAGAGAAATGAAAAGGTTGTGTGATGCCTGTGAGTGATCTTTAAAAGGTATGTGTTGTGTGCCTGGGAGAGCTCATAAGTGACAACAAGTGGAATAGAAACACAGTCAGGGAGACAAGACTATCGCTCCCTTGGGCTGAGTGTGAATGAGAAAACAACACAGTTCCATTTCCAAACCTTAGTGTTGTTTTCAGTGCCATTATTCAGGAAAAAAAATCTAATTTAATGGTAATAATATATCTCAGTGTTTCAACTGTCACTGAACACTATAAAGAAAGTGTGTTGTGTTGAATACGAGACATCTCAGATGTGATTTGAATGCCATCTTATATCCACTTCATTAATCCAATCTATTCATCATCATATTTCATCCCTTTATTGGGAAAGAGCTTCACGCATTCTCATATTAGGATTTACAGGCTGTAGTACTTGTAAAAATGGCTGCTGACACCAAGGTTAAGCACCCTTGTGATCCATTAAGTCTTAGATAATTCACAGACTTATTCTATTCACAGAGACTCGATTCAAAATAGCTACAGGTAAACTTTTTTTATTGGTGCTACTGGTAATACTGTAAGACAAAGGAGCAAACATGCATTTAAAAGAGGAATCAAAAGCGAGAAGGCAGAAAAACTTAATCAACAATGACTACATAAAAACCTTTTGCTGTGAGATCTAGCTTTTTAAACTTCCCTTTGTTCATGAGTCAATATGATTTGGTGTTTTTGGTGAATTTGAGGACTTTGAGAACTTTTAAGGACTAAGGACCTTAGTTAATACTCTCTTATACAATTTACAATAAACCTCTATTCTACCTTTAAAATGTGGAAATTATTTTTAGACTTTTTGTTATGTCTAATAGTAACCTAGTCACTATGTTTTGTGAAATCATGTATATTTTTTACGGTATACTCTAGATAGAATAGAAGAATGTATTTGTCACATATCTGAACTTTGGAGGTTGGGGTCAAAGCACAGGGTCAGCCATGATACAGCGCCCCAGGAGCAGAGAAGGTTAAGGGCCTTACTCAAGAGCCCACCAGTGGCAGTTTGACAGAGTTAAGGCTTGAACCCTGATCCATAACCCAGAGCGTAAACCGCTTGAGCCATCACTGCCACTCCACTCTGTTTATACTTAATCCTCTCTTTAAACTTCTAACATAGATTCCTTTCTTGTTTTACGTTTCATTCCCTTGTTGTTGTCTGAAGGTTGCCAACTAAATTTTGTTATATTGTATACAATGAGGGGGGCACGGTGGCTTAGTGGTAGCATGTTCGCCTCACACCTCCAGGGTTGGGGGTTCGATTCCCGCCTCCGCCTTGTGTGTGTGGAGTTTGCATGTTCTCCCCGTGCCTCGGTGGTTTCCTCCAGGTACTCCGGTTTCCTCCCCCGGTCCAGAGACATGCATGGTAGGTTGATTGGCATCTCTGGAAAATTGTCCGTAGTGTGTGATCGCGTGAGTGAATTAGAGTGTGTGTGCCCTGCGATGGGTTGGCACTCCGTCCAGGGTGTATCCTGCTTCACTCCTGTTTCAGTTTCATTGCTGTCTCTGTGAGGTGATAGCAGTCGAGGCATCTTGCTTCTTGGGGTAAGGTTATTAATTATCACCAGCGCCCTTCCAAACATGACAGACGTTGTTGTACGCAGCCATGTCAGCAGAGACAGTCAGTCTTTTTGAGTATGGAAAGGCAGGACAGAATTCATATATATATATAAATAAGGTTCCATGGTTGGACACACACCCATACATACACACACAACAGCTTGTGTGACTAAAGAGCAATCGATAGTTAATTGGATTTACATTATTACTAAACATCACACATGGGAGTGCCTAGTGTTCATAAGATAGGCGTATTGATTATATTTGCCAGTCCTAAAACAACCATCAATTTTATAATCTTTTCTCACATTTTTACTGTGTACATTTCATGTCACTGATTAACATGCTCAGTAATCTGCTGAAACCTTCTTGATTTATGGAGATAAATCCTGTGGCCCAAAAGAAACATACATCAAGGATTCAAATGAATTCACAGCTGCTGTGATTTTAAATTCTGTATATCTTGGCTTGATTGCAGTTTGATAATCTCCCTGACAAGATTATCTAATTATTGTAGCTATAATCTCCTCTGCCTGCATTTGTGTACATAAACAATACATATCTGAACATATCCAATGTCAAGGTGTTTTTATCAAAAATATTTTTTTTAAGGTTGCTGGTAAGAGTTTTGGTGTTGATGAAGGAGCTGACGGTTTAAAACAGCAATATCTGCCAGGTGAATATGAGAAATCTATCTGCCAAGAGAGAAAAGATGAGATGAGGATCGACAGTAAGCTTGAGAGTGACTATGAATTTGCAAAGGTATGTCAAAACATCCAAATCCTTTAGGATTATTGACTTAAAGTATTTATCTCAATTTCATTTGCTTGCGTTTGCAGTCAACCAACATCAGCCAACTAAACCATGACTTCCAGAAGATTTTGGAAGTGAGGCAGAGGAGGAAAGTGAGGAAGATCTCTGAGCACAATCGGCAACAGCCAGCACCTGAGAAAGTGGTGAGAACATATTGTGTAGTATATCTTTTATAGTAAATATTTTAATTGCAGTTAATTATATTAAAACCTTCAATAATGTTTGATGGTTATTCCCACAGTCTGATTTTGTTGACAAAGATGACTTTCTGAAAGCAGTATTGGAGAACAAATTACCGATGGTTGAAAGTTATCTTGCCAGGCGTGCAGACCCAAACACATGCGATAGTGTGAGTGCTGAAAAAAAAACCTGCATTTCATTCAGACTGTTTCAGTCTCCCGCAGAGATGATCATCTCTCTCTCTCTCTCTCTCTCTCTCTTTCTCTCTCTCTCTCTCTTTTTGTAGTTCAACTGCACAGCTCTCCACAGAGCGTGCTCTCAGGGGAATGTAGAGATTGTGAGGAGACTGTTGGAAGCTGGGGCTTTAATTGAAAACAAGGATAAGGTATAATTCAAATCTAACAAAATATGTCACAACATTGGGGGAGTTTTTGCCTTGATCTCAACTTTAGTCTCACAAATATGATAGTGTTTCATTAGAGAATTAATAATTTAATTGGATTCTCACCAGAATGAATTGAAACACACACACACACACACACACACACACACACACAGGTAACCTCATTTTTCCCTAGTTGAACATAATAGAATAAATTCATAATAAAATAAAATAGAATAAATGCTTTGCACATTGCTATTCAAGGCCTGTCATTATCACTGTGCTGTTACTTGGTGTGATAACAGCTTAGGTGTTAGTAGGAAAAAAATGTTCTCCAGAAAGCAAATGCATCTGCCATTTATCCATTACCACCTCTAATCTATGCCCATTTAAATAATATATTAAAACCAGTATATGCAGGCCTCATTTTTAGTGCTATGCATATAGTAAAAAGATGATTGCCAATGATGAATTAGATCTAAATTCGTTTCAACCAATAATGAAAAATATAGTGAGCAAGACAAATACCCAATAACAAAACAATAGGCTGTTATAAAAAAAAAGGACATTTTAATCTGAATTTTAAAGCAGTCATTAGGGTTGCAGCAATGTCCTTAACCGTAGCTTTTAGTTTTACAAAATAGCCATCAAGCTTTAAGGTGAAATACCTTATTTTGTATGAAACATCAATATTTGTGAATGTTTCTTTTCATTAAATACTTTTTTTACCTGGTCTATTTTTCATGGCTGTGCTTCTGAATTTGGATAAACTCATTACATGTGTGAATTATTATTGTATAATGAAATGCTGACAATTTTTTGATTTACATGTGACAGCGATGGTGATAAATACTGATCAGATGGTTTTCATATTAGAGAGAGAGAGAGAGAGAGAGAGAGAGAGAGAGAGAGAGAGAGAGAGAGAGAGAGAGAGAGAGAGAATTAAGTATCTCAGAGAATGTGTGATCATTTATCCAGAACATATTGAGTACTGTAATATATCCAGGAAACTGAATTACACAATGCTTGTTACTCCTACTTCCTACAATTCAGAGTTTTTGCCTGTCATGCATATCCAACATCTTGGACCGGTGAATGCATGGTAACTGGTGAGATTAGAGGTTTTATGATGATGTTTTTTAAGGAACCTTTTATCAACTACAAATAAAACAGTGAAGAATTTACGATTTGATAAAGACTCAACAATTACTCAGAGATCAATTCGTAACTTAGAACAAGGCTTCAGAGAGCTTTATTTACTTTATTTACTTGAAATAAATTCAATAGACCCCAAGCACAGAGTTATTTCAGAAACATGATCTGAATATAAAATAAAATAATAATATGGCAAGTTATTAGAATCCCAGTGTTTTTTTATTCTGTACTTTCCACTGACACAACACGTTAGATTTTATCGACCTATTTGTTTTTTAGTTATTGGGGCTTGGATTAAACTCATTCAGTACATGGAACATATCAGAAAGGCTAATAAGAACTCCTGAGGGTTCCTAGACCCCACTTTGAAAACCACAACCTTAGACAGCATGGAGTCAAGTATACATGTTTGACCTAGAGGTTATATATAGAGTATTAACCAATAAAGCTTATGTTCAATTTGTCTAAACAAAACTGAATGAAATTCAGGAGGAGACTATTACAACTTCTGGTAACCTTCTGGTCTTCTTGACTTGACTTGACTTGACTTGACTTGATTAGAACACAAAATGATCTGCTGGCAAACTGCTGCTACATTTATCCCCCATGTTGTCTATGGTGGCTCAAATAGTTATAGCTCTGGGTTGTAGGTTGGAGGATCTAAGCCCAAGCCCCAGCACTGCCACTGTTGGGCCCTTAAGCAAGGCCCTTAACTCTCTCTGCTCTGAGGGCGCTGTATCATGGCTCACCTGAGCTCTTACCCCAACCTCCTGTGTTGAGATATAATTTAATGGGCTGTAATGTATACGTGAGAAAAATAAAGGCTTCTATTCTATTTTATATTGGTACTGAAGAAGTGTGAGAATTTATTGCTGAAGGAATTTGAAAGCTCCAAGCAATTGATTTGTTTGTTAATCTAGATATCTTTATATATATTTGTTTGTTAATCTAGTGTTCTAGAAGTATTCAATTTTAAAGCTTATTTTCTCGTAACTCTTGCTTTTTAGGAGCTTCACCACCATGTCATTCTTCTTTGACACAGTTGTTTACTCGCTCTTCTCATTGTTGTTATTAAGATATGAGACTATTACTGGAGGTAATAGATGATCAATAGTTCTGTTTCCACCTAGCTTGATGCCACTGCTGTTCACTGGGCCTGCCGTGGAGGAAGCCTACCAGTTCTTCAGCTTCTACTCGACCACAATGGCAACATCCATGCCAAAGACAAGGTTCAGTTGCAGCTAGCCGATAGACCATCATTCATAACCTGTCACTTTTGAACATGCCAAAGTGCCAACTTCTATAATGTAACACTGATCTTCATACATTTCAGCTCCAGAGTACTCCTCTTCACGTGGCAGTTAGGACAGGTCATTATGAATGTGCTGAACATCTCGTTCACTGTGGTGCTGACGTCAACGCAAAAGACAGAGTAAAACACGTTTGGTCTCATCCTTACTATTTAAGTAAAGTCATGCGGTGCGTTAATGTGCTCTTGTTTTTTAGGAGGGAGATACACCAATGCATGACGCTGTACGGCTGAACAGATTCAGATTTATCCAGCTCCTCCTGTTGCATGGAGCCAATCTAAAATTAAAGAACTATGTAAGTTTATTAAATGGTCTTCTTCCACATATTCAAGAACAATGAATTGCACGGAACGTGCAGGAAATTCTTTTTTCAGTTACATTTCTGGCATTTTGACAGAGTTTTATCCAGAGCAACTTACATTTATCTCATTTATACAGCTGAGCAATTGAGGGTTGAGGGCCTTGCTCAGGGGCCCAGGAGTGGCAGTTAAATAGTACTGGGTTTCAAACTCACAACCTTATCAATAGTCCAGTGTTTAAAATCAGTGTTTAAATATTATATATTTCAATAAAAGGTTTACTCTGTATTTAGCCTTATTTCTGTCTTCATATTGATCCAAAAACAGTCTGGTCTCAGCTGTATTTTTGTGTATGGGATCAATTTAAAAATTTAGTTTAGGATGCACACAGTGCCATCTACTGACATTTGGGTGTATATAATCTATTGCACCACCCAAGTCATGCTTCAATATCAAGAACATTATTTCAAGACATGTGGCAGGAGTTTTCATTTAAATACTTTTCAGATTAAAAACCTAATATCCTACAGTGATGTTCTAAAGTTTCTGTGCTGATTATATAAAGGTTGTGACCTGCGAACCTCAGCTGCTCAGCTACATGCTTGGATCAGCTTCTGCCTCATTTATAAGTTTCTAATGAGGTCAAATTGTTTGCCAAAAGAATCGAGGTAAATGTTTTTTATTCTTATTCTAACAAAATGCTTGTCTTCTGCAGGAGGGTAAATCACCCATGGACAGTGTTTTGCAGTGGCAGAATGGAGCGAAGTCTATTCTAGACAACTATAAGCACAGTAAAAACTCACAAGACAAGTAAACTGGAGATAAACTGGAGATAAGCTGGACTGCAGCTCTACAGGTTGCAACAGCGTTGGAAGAGAATACGTGAAGATATATTTTAAGAGGGAATTGGAAAGTACGGTGAAATATCATTAATCGACTAAATTTGAAATATAAAATATTTTTTGGAATAGTAATGTACTTTCATGTTCTTCACATCATGTCATGGTTTTTTTACTTTAAGCTGATCAAAATATTGTTTATTGTATTTTCATTTATAAAAGTTTTTACTGGCCTGCTTTGCTATTTTATGAGAACTACTGAAATGAGAAATTCAGCAGTAGCGGTTTCATGGCATTTATTAAAATTGCCCAAAAATACAGGTTGTAAACAACAAAAAGCATCAGTCCCATTATTTCCTTTTCTAGCCGTTTCAGATAAGCCGTAAACAGATTCTGACCCACACAATATCCAGGCAGACTATCTGCAAGGAGCGGACAAATATTATAGGAGTAATGATCTAAAACAATTTGTCATGTTTATATTGTTGTGTATATCAATATCACAAAAATAAAATACATACAGTGGATCATGTGTGATCTCAATATAAAGTCAGCAGTTCAAGCTGGAAAAAAGGAGGGGAAAAAAATAATAATCTGAAACTGAAAAAACTGAAAGGCAGTGTCTGGATGAATCCTCTAAATCACTCAGCAGTCAAATCTGAACTAAAGGGTTTCATCAGTTTTGGCCTTTTTAAAGGCTGGAGTTTCTTCCTCTGGCTGCTCACTGGGTGGTTGGCTCTTCTTCTTCATGTGAATAATACCCAACGCTGTCATGCGAGTCTCTGTAATGGGAAAGCAACCAAAATATCTTAAAACATTTTGCTGAATAGCAAAAACGAAGTACGAACAGAGAGACATCTTTAAGAAGTGCACATGAATCATTTACTACCAATATAAAGAAATATGAGAAATGATTCAGGTGTTTTAACACGTTATACCACAGAACTGTTGAGCTCATCAATCTAGATACTAAACCTAGTGTGGGACGTGGCAGCCTGGTTACGGGGGTTGGACTAGACTAGCAGTTACGGCGTTTGGACTAGCCTAGCGGTTACGGGGGTTGGAAGACTGATCGAATCCCAGGTCCACCAAGCTGCCACTGCTGGGCCCCTGAGCAAGGCCCTTTGTTCCAGGTTCATTCATTCATTCATTCATCTTCTACCGCTTATCCGAACTTCCTCGGGTCACGGGGAGCCTGTGCCTATCTCAGGCGTCATTGGGCATCAAGGCAGGATACACCCTGGACGGAGTGCCAACCCATCGCAGGGCACACACACACACACTCTCATTCACTCACGCACTCACACACTAGGGACAATTTTCCAGAGATGCCAATCAATCGAACCCCGACCCTGGAGGTGTGAGGCGAACGTGCTAACCACTAAGCCACCGTGCCCCCTTGTTCCAGGTTGTTCATTCATTTTCTGTAACAGTGCCAGTTACTGGGACATTTATGCTTGACATGTAATCTCAACCTAATATATAATAATCACAGATTAAAACTTGGTGATAATTAACAAAGTTAAATGAATCATAGTTGATATGTATGACTGTATGTTGAAGCTTGTCATGAGGTGACGTTTGTGTAAAATTTTTTTTTGAAAGGAGACTCCAATGTCAGCACATGTCTGAGGAATAGCTGGGTTTTTTTTTTTTAAATACAGAAGATGCTGCACTTTGCGCATTTATATTAACTGCAAGAGAGCACGAGGGAACACTTATGTCTGCTATAAGTATGTAAGTGATAACAAGAACTACTCTTTTCCTCAGATCTTCCACAACATTGATTGTAACTAGAAGCCAGTAAAACGTATGATGTAGTATAAAACATGTTATATAAAAGGTTTATTGAATAAATCAGAGAAGTTAAATATTAAATAAATAAAAATTGTAACTGGTGTCAAACTGCTGTGGAATAAGAGAATAATCAATTTTGAGATATTTAAGGACACAACTCCAGCTTTGAATATTTAACTACAATAGCACACCACTCATGCTTTACGCTTTATGTAATGAAAGTTGGAAGATGGAGAAGTTATTTTACCTCCATGCAGTACGGCAGATCGACAGTTTGTTGAGACCGCAGCTTTGGCGTCCCCGTCAGAAAGGCCGAACATTAGCCCACTTATGTTCTGAATCAAAGTCAAATCAGTACTTCTGGGATTTGGCAATGGCAGGAATGAATGCAAAATCAACAAACACTGCGATATTCTGAGGAACCTGTAATTTGTCATGTCATGTAATCACAATGCACAGTCATTCGTTTCAGGTGTCGAAAAGGAGTTTGTGATTTAACTCGTAGTAGTTTCATAGAGGAATCCATCGCTTGCATTATCACCAATTCAAGTAGTTTACATCTGCAAGTTGCTTTGGATTTTTAGTCACAACAATCTACATAAAAATAATTATAAAAACCTTCACAAAACCCTGGAATGACTCCCAAATACATACAGGACATTCAATACCATACAACTCTAAAAATTGTAAAGGATACAGATTTGCGATGTCATAAGGGCCACGCAACTCAAGGGGCTAAATCACAAAAATCAAGACAGAGTTTCTGAGAATTAAAAAAAGTACTCTTTATATACTTGGTGTTTCATACAGAGTGTATATTAAAGTACTTACTGTCTCTGCTCCGCTTGCCATAATGACATTCTGAGAAGGTGAAAATGACAAAGTTACTTTGACACTGAACTCTTAAATATAAATATCACTGTTGTGTCTTAACCTTTCTTGTGCCTCACCTTTCCCTTGCACACTTCCACTAGGTTGATGGCATTTGCGATTGTGTATTTCTTCATGGTGGAGTCTCTGATAGCTGCGGTGTATCTTATCTCAAAAAACACCCCCCTTTCAATTGCCTTGAAGAAACAACATTCACAGTGACGCAAGAACAATTAGACAATTATGAATCTACTGTGTTTTATGCTAATTATCTCCTAGTACTCTATTTTCTTTTTCTTATTAAACAGATACTTAGTGTCATAAATAAAGGAGCACAACTAAACAACAGTCAGTGTTAGAGATTTCAGCTAACCCCATTTATCGGTGACCTTTTGCAATGGAAAGGCTGTTTTTCAGTCGCTGCTATTGAGATGATGTCCACATCATACGTCATGCATGCAGCCTGTTACACAAGAGATGTAACATGTAAAGAAATTATTTACAAAAGATAAATTATAGTCAAGATTTATTTGCATTGTACTGAAAATGTCCCCAGATGAGCTAAAAATGTTTAAGACATTGTTAACAGAAACAAAACTGCACTCGATTCTCTACACAGCATACAGAACAGTCCTCAATCAAGCTGTGTCCAAAAGTGCCTTAAGTGTGGTATGAGGAAACTAAGAGGATTTTTGGACCAGACAGTGTAGTGCAGCCTGGTGTATTCTTAATCTCCAGAACTACTATATTCCGGGTCCATTTCCTATAGCCAAAAAAAATCTTTGGAAGTTGTTATGCAGCCAAAAAAAAACGATCAATAAAACACTAGCAAAACAACGGAAGTGAAGGTAGATCAGTGGTTAAGGCTCTGGGTTATTGATCAAAAAATACAAAGGTTTCAAGCCCTGGCATCTCCAAGTACTACCACTGAGTTCTTAACTTTCCCTGTGGTGCCATGTCATGGCTGACTCCATGCTCTGATGTTTACCTCCTCTAACAAGCGGGAACAACAAATAATTTCACTATACCGTATTGTATATGTGGCAAGTAAAGGTGTCTTCTTCACACAGCCAAGAACACAAAACACCTGCTAGTCATAGGCTGAGGAAAAAGATCCTTCCAATTTGGATTCTGTAGTGTTAAGTAGGAATATCAGTGTACAGTGACATCCGTCTCTCATCCTCCATGTACATCCAAACATTTTTGTGGACTCCTGACTATCACAGCCATATGTGGGTCTGACAAAAACAATTGTATACAATGTCTCTGTATGCTAGCATAACATTTTTTGTATTCTTTGTATAGCATTACAATTTCTCTTTATTGGAACCCGAGGTCCGAAGCATGTTCTAACATGACAATGCTCCTGTGCACAAAGCAAGCAAGAAGTGGTTTGCCAACGTTGGTGTGGAAGATTCGGAACTGGAATGACAGCCCCAGACATTCTTTCTGACAAAATCTAGCGGAACGCCTTCCTAGGAGAGTGGAGGTTATGATAACAGACAAGGACCACTAGATCCGGAATGAGCCATGATCAGGGGTCTACAAGCTTTTTGGTCGTATAGTGTACGACAATAAAGAACTTGAAAACTTACATGGAAGAGTTTCTCAGTTTTTGGAAACACAGCCAAAATATCAAAGTACTTGTATTCGTTGGACGGCCTCTAAAGGGGAAAAATAAATAAATAAATCACATAACAGTGTGAGATTCAGAAGAATCATTATTATTACTGAGTAGTTTATTATCTTGATTGACTTTACTAATGAACTTACAAAGTGAGAGGCATCTGTGGCCACCACTGTCAACCGGTTCAGCACTTTAATTGGTCTCGATTTACCCTGTGTGTGTGTGTGTGTGTGTGTGTGTGTGAGGGGCAGAAATCAGCAATCAGAAAACACACTCTGATAACATCATTATCCACATCATAAATAAATGAAAAAATTTAAATCACCTGTACTATGGGAAGTTGTTCACACAATTCTGAAACTGACAATGGCTTAGGGATTTGCTGCAACAGATATCAAAATAAAAGTACATCAGTAAATGATCAAAAAATCAACGATTCACTCAGCAGGAATGAAACATTATAATACCTGTTTCTTCTTTTGTGGTTCCAGCACATAATTTATCGCAACTGTTGAATAACCAACTGAAAAAAACAACAGAATTAACACGTGATTGAATGTAAACACCATATATAAAAGCTTAGGCACCTAAAATAGTGACTTTATTCCACACAACCACAATGAAAAACTGTTCAAAATAAGGTTTTATTAAATCCTACGGTTGCTTCGGATCTTTGTTTACATAGCAATCAACCTGAATAAGAGCAAACTTACGGTGAGCTGCTGTCTCTATAACGTTCTGCAGCTTTTTCTTGTCGCTTATTGCGCTTATATTGAGATCCATAAATACAGACATTTCGATATTTGTATGTGTAAATGTCTTAAAAAATAATAAAGTTACTTAAAGCTAATTGATGTTAGCACAGCAACGCTAATCGACATCTTGCTAGCCGGGGGCATGTGCGCTGTATAAAAACGTGCTCTGACGTCAGCAGTAGGTGCTCATGGGAAACGTAGTTCACATCTCGAAGATGTTTCGTTAAGGCGTCGAAAAGGAGACGCTGCTATAAACTACAACACGACTCCCATGATCCTTTTCGGCTTGACTTAGCGATCTGTTTGGTGGAATTCAAACAGAAGAACCGCGGAGTTGACAAATGTTTGTTGTTAGCTTCGATAGCAACGGTTAAATAGCTATAGGACTTTATCACAAACACGAGGAATAACTAGAACACGGAGAAAAAGGAATACGGTTTAAGTCGAATAATTGTATGTTTTTTTTTTTAACGTAGTTTAAGTGAAGGTTTTGAGTTGAAGCTGTTGTGTAGCTTTAAGCTACCGTTAGTAGGAAACTGTCTGTAAACATAAAGCTTTTGTTGTTATAATAATAATAATAATAATAATAGTCTTTATTAGGGTTAGAATAATCTGTTCTATACTAATACTAACCAATCTAACCAGGATGTGTTTGTTTCTCAGAAGCATGGAGTCGTGTCTGAACTCCAGACCTGAAAGAGTGGGTTGTGTAACTGTGGAAGATCTGAGAAAAGACCTTTTTGAAGAATTCACCCAAATCCCTGCACTTCAGGTAACACCGCTTCATGATCTGTACACCGAGACCATCCTCATGATTAATGTGTTGCTTTGTTTTTTTTTTTTTTATTATTTACCTTGGAATTATAAAGAAATAAAGCCCACAGATCAAAAACATCCGTCTGTCCCCGTAGGAACCCGGAGCCGTGGACAAGGAACACTTGCAGGTCTACTTGCGGATACGTCCTTTGACCTCTACAGAGAGTGAATTTAGTGAATCACAGGTGCGTACAGGTCACAAGACCGCACTCTTCCAAGCTTATTGTTGTGGATTATTCAGATGGATGAATGCAGCGTTGGTGGAACATGTCATAGTAATTAAAAAAAAAAAAGAAAGAAAACAAAAGTAAAAGGGTTTTTCCCACTTCACAGGAATGCATTTCCATCGAACACCCGGACACTGTGGTTTTAAAAGCCCCTAGATTATCACTGACAGCTAGACAAAGTGAAAAGCTAGGACCTCAACTTGCACAGCGATTCCAGTTTTCAAAGGTGCAAACTGCAATTCTTATGGTTATTGTTAAATACATTTTTTTTATTTTGTTATTGTTGAGCCTGCAGGAAAACTCATTTCACAATTTAATAACGTTTGTCATATTTTGTTTGTACGGAATAAATTGACCAGGTGTATGGCCCAGAAACAACACAACGGCAGATTTTTGATGGTACAACAAAAGCCCTTGTGAAGGATGTCCTGGGAGGAGGAAATTCTTTAGTCTTCACTTACGGTGTAACCAATGCCGGGAAAACGTTCACATTTTTAGGTGAGCTTGTTTTAAAGGGCTGTTTGTGTTACACTGTTGACATTAAACAACTCTTCTGCAGTGAAGATACACAATGTGCATTAAACTCTAACATTTAAGGTCCTGAAAGCGATGGAGGAATTGTGCCCAGGTCGCTAAACGTGATCTTTAACAGCATAGTGGGACGAGTCTATACGCAGAATAACATTAAGCCCCACCGATGTGTCGAATTTACAAGACCGACTAAAGAGAAGCAGGAGGAGGACACCATGATTAAGAAAAATCTTCTAAGGAGATTTAAAGAGGTTCAGTAGAATAAAGAAAGCATTTCATTTTCCTGCATATGTTGTAATGAATCTAATATTGGTATAATCAACTTGTCTGAAAATCTTTTTCTTCTCTAGAGCGATTTACAAAAAAGCAACTCCAGCATATCAAATTCAGCTTGCAGCACCTTACTTGAGGGCAAGTATTAAACAATTCTACATGTGTTTATATGTTTTTGTTTTCTGGGTTGTTCCACTGCACATAGGAGCAGTGATTGGAACAAAATATTTACAGAAGCACTCCTGCATGAGTACGTTTTTTAGCATGTATATACTTGTATATATGTGTGGTCACTGTTGATAAACATTCCAGTCTATTCAACGAAATAGACATTCTTGTGTATAAACCACTCTCTGCCTCTAGAAAAGTTTTGTATGTCACCGAGGATAACGTGCCACATCTGGAAAGTCCCTTTTGTTGCCCTTTTGAAAATACAGGGCTTTCCATACAAAACAGACGGAAGAGTGTTGGTGGTACAAAACCAAGTAATACATTTTTAAAGCAAGCAAACAAATATACACACCAACATATATATTACTTGGTTTTGTATATTTTTATGCTCTATATATATATATATAAAATTATTTGAAGGTAAAAATAATATAAGATATGTTTTATTCAGGTGGAAGATTTGAAACTTGATTTGTAATGTTTATTTTATACAATTGTTTTTGATTATTTTCTATCTTCCCTGCTTTAGGTTCCAGTTACGGCGAGTTAGATGAAGACAGCCTTTGTTTGGAGGAAGATTCCCATGTGAAGTTCTCCGTGTGGGTCTCCTTCTGTGAGATCTACAACGAAAACCTCCACGACCTGCTCGACTTCGCCTCGAATATGTCGCGCAGAAGGAGCGTGCTCCGACTGAGTCAGGATGTCAAAGGGAATACATTTGTCAAAGGTAACGAGCTGGTTTAGTCTGCTTCTGTTTCTTATATCGATCTGTAAAATATCGTGCTCTTGTGTAATTTATTTGCTTACCAGCTGGAGGTGGAGGAGGTTGTTTTTTTTTCTTATTATGCAAACAGACAATTACAATATTTACAGAAGAGAAATTAGGTACAAAATACAAATACAAAGACCAACAAAACATGCATAACAGCCAGTACGATTTGGGTGTGTGTGTGTGTGTGTGTGTAACTGGGTGTGGGAGTGGAAATATATGAATAAAGGAGCATGTAGGGAAGTACAACCGACATAACCAGAGTTATATATATACATATATATATATATATATATATATATATATATATATATATATATATATATATATATATATATATATATAATCAAAGACAAAAAAGTAAATAAATAAAATAAATAATTTTAATGACAATTATTATAGTATCTCACAAAAAAAATGAGGAAGGTGACAATAGCAATCGTAATAGTAATAATAATTATTATAATAACAATAATGATAAATCCAATTAATAAGAAATGACATAGTAATAATAGTATTAGCAGTAGTAGTAATGATAAACATATTAACAAATATACTCATTTCATCCGAATTAGGGGGAGGTTAAATGATCAGGAAGAGGACAAATAAAAATAGTAGTAGTAATAGCAATAATAATAATATTAATATTAATAATGGTACTATTGATACAGCCATTAATAGTAATGATAATAGTAGTAGTTGTAATAGCAATGATAATAATAATATTAATATTATTAATAATGGTAATATTGATACAGCTATTAACCCTTGTATTGTCCTCATATACAAATTAGGAGCGCTGAGTCAACTTGACGTCTGTTTTGACTGCTTATAAAAAATGAAGTATAATTGATAGCCTTTTTTTTTTTTTACCTTTTTAGTCTAACTTGTTTCCAACATATTAACATATATTTTGCAAATAAATAAATATATATATATACACACACACATATTTGGTATACTAAACCTCATTTATATACAAAAATGCCTAATTTTTTAGTAAAAAAAGAAAAAACATAAATTCTGGATTATTTTCACTATAGAGGCACAAAAGTTAATGCACAATTACGGGCTGGTATATTTCAAGGGCAGGAGATTGTTTTGAAACCATTTTGACCATTTTTAATGTCAGCAAATAATAAAACCTGTTTTTTTACAGGCCAAATTGACTTGAATGCTTATAAATCAAAAATTCTATAATTATCATCATTCTGTGTGTAATATCTATTTTACACCACTTGTAATATCTATTTTGCCCACCTGATGTCATCTGATCAACCAACAACAGGCTACACACACACACACACACACTCGAAAACATGCCATAATTTCTTGTGAATAAAACTTTGTTTAACTCCTTTTTTTTTTATTATTATTATACTTAATTTATGAATGATAAACCTTATGAAATTTTGCCATATTTTGAGCATTACTCAGCATTACTCAGCATATCTCCAGGCCAAAGCTGACTGATGCAACTAAATTCATAAATAAGAGAGAGGAAACAAATATGATTTGAATATGAAAACACAACGTGTGTGTGTATGTGTGTAAAGATTGTTGGTAGAAGAAGAGAAGATATTGTCCCCAGCTGGACAAATGCATATAACAAGTGTGAAATATTTACAAATGATTGTTTTTGTTTTTTGGAGGCCCAATGAATTCCAATGCCCAATGCTTGTGTGTGTCTGTGTGTGAGTGTGTGTGTGTAAAGCTTGTTGGTAGATCAGATTTTGCCCCCAGCTGGACAAATGCATCTAACAAGTGTGAAATATTTACAAATGAGTAGCTTTTGTTTTTTCTGGATGAATTGCTATGCCCAGTGCATGTGTGTGCATGTGTGTGCATGTGTGTGCATGTGCGTGCGTGTGCGTGCGTGTGTGTGCATGTGTGTGCATGTGTGCGTGCGCGTGTGTGTATGAGTGTGTGTATGAGTGTGTGTGCAATGTTTACAAATGTGTAGCTTTTGTTTTGTCTGGAGGCCAACTGAATTGCAATGCCCAATGCTTTGAACAGTGTTTGACTGTGTGTGTGTGTGTGTGTGTGTGTGTGTGTGTGTGATCATTTCGGTAGATCATTTTTTGCCCTCTGCTAGGCGAAGGCATATCAAAAGTGTGAAATATTTACAAATGTTTGGCTTTTTTTTTCTTTTCTGGAGGCCTAATGAAATGCAATGCCCAATTTGTGTGTGTGTTTGGGGGGGGGGGTGTGTGAGTGTGTTTTGGGTGCGTGTGTTAGTGGACATTTTACGTGTGCATTTTTGTGTCTGTATGTATGTTCATTGCGCTGAAAAGGGCAAAAGTGTGACCTATTGCCCCACTAAATGTGGCCGAGTCAAAATGACCCAAAAACGCGTAGTATATACTAGTCTGAACACATAGTTCAACTAAAATAGAAAAAATTAATTTTGCTTGCAAAGTTCATAATTTGGAACAATCCTGGTAAATTTCAGGCAGATATGTGGAAGAAAACCCAAGTTATGACACATTAAATTCTTCCAGCGAAAGAATATGGAAAATATAGAATGGAATATGGAAAACCTGGAAATATTGTCCAGACCCAAGGACAATATGAAGGTTAATAATAAGGTATTATAAAGCTGCCTCTGATACCTTTCATGGCCATGGCATACGATCGACCCCCGCCAGCATCATATTTTTTTTTGGCTGCTTTCATTGTTATACTCATGATATGTTTGTCAACTAGTGTATAATGCATTAAAAAAAAGCATGGTGTGTAGCATGGAACCAGCCCAGGCCGCCACGCCCACGCAACACTTACCCTATGTGTGTTTTTATTAATTTTTTATTTTATTTTATTTTTTCATTTTTTTTGCTTTAAACTTATTTTATGCTCCAAATGAATGTGTGTGTGCACCTCATCTAATATGTGAAGCATTATAACAGCAAGACAAGTGCTGGGATAGCCGGAGACAAGAAATCCCAGGCAAAAGTACAAGCTGGAGGGTGAAAGCCCAAGGCCTCTGGCCCCAAATTACACCCACCCACAACTAATCAGAACCACACATGGCAGGGACTAGTATGCCACAGCCAACCAGGGTCCAGAAGCAACGAGAGAGAGAGAGACATTTTAAATCTAATCTTATAAGTATTTTATTTATATTTGGAGGTTGTATTTGACAGTAGAGGCATAGCCACACAAAAAAATGCAATAAAACATGGACATTATATTAAATATTATTTCAATACTTTTTGCAGATCTGACATGGGTCCAGGTAAACAGTGCAGATGAAGCCTACAAGGTTCTAAAGATTGGAAGGAAAAACCAGAGCTTCTCTTCTACAAAGCTCAACAGCGTTTCTAGCAGAAGGTATCATTTTCTTTATTTCCTCCTCCTCCTTCTTCTTCTTCTTAATAATAATAATAATATTGTTACACTGACATTTTCAGCTTCTAGGTGAACTTGCACACACTGTTGTATGACTCAAAACTGTGCTATTTTCAGCCATAGTATTTTCTCCATCCGAATCCTGAGAATTGAAGACATAGGGGTTCCTCGAGTACAGACCATAAGCGAGTGAGAATTCTCTTTATTTGTACTCCAGACAATCTCAATCTCTGTTCCTGCTGAATAATTACGTGGCTGTTTCTGAATCTGTAATGTTTCTTAATCCATAAAAACCTACAACTGCTTCTAAGTCTTTACTATAAGTCTAAGTCTCTGCATCTAGGTAATTTCATCATGTGGATGACTTTTAATCCATCCAGGCTTTCTCTGTGTGATCTGGCCGGATCAGAGCGTTGTGCGAAAACCCAGAACAGAGGAGAGCGCTTAAAAGAAGCTGGGAATATTAACACATCGCTGTTAACCTTAGGAAAATGCATAAACTCGTTGAGGCTGAGTCAGACACAGTCAAAGTGAGTCTCACCGTTTTTAAACCCACATTATAAGTGACAAAGATGGACTCACGGTCATGTCGGTGTTGAAGAATGTATATTAAATTATGATAAATTCTTTTTTGGTAGGTTTCAGCAGCATATCCCCTTCAGAGAGAGCAAACTCACTCATTACCTTCAGGGCTTTTTCTCTGGCCGTGGAAAAGCCTGCATGATCGTCAACATCAACCAGTGTGCTTCCATGTATGACGAAACGCTGAACGTCCTCAAGTTCTCAGCAGTGGCTCAGAAGGTCAGTCAGTATTTATTAGCTGTGTAATCCTTTTTTTTCTTAAAACAGCCAGTGATTTAGAAACATTCGGACTGTATGGTAACTTTATTAAAATAGGTTTTCAATCCTTACCTGCAATGGAGGTGAGACATCAATGTCAAGTTCAAGTTCAACTAAGGGGTAAAAAAAAAATCACTTTTATTGTGCTTCAAAGAACCGCACGCTTCATTTTGTCCACCTGCCTTGTAGGTTGTTGTCTTGAACCCGAAACCAGTCTTAAGTGTTGTGCCTAAGAAATCTGCCAGAGAAGTCTCCATGATGATCAACAACGTGGACAGGAGAGAATGGAGCAGGAGAACCACCTTAATTAAGTGGGAGACGACCTTGGAGGACGTTCAAGAGGATGAGGATGATGAAGAAATGGAGGTTGATGAGGAGGAAGAAGAGGAGAGTGGTGAGGAGAGCATGGTGGAAAACACAGTACTAGAAACTGCAGAAGATCAAGAGTTTGATGAGGTATATTATCTGAATTATCAGCATTTATAAAACAGCATGCATTCAAAGCAGATTGACTCCTATTCCTCCAGCGCTTGTTCTTCTGTATACAAGAGAAAACGAACCAATCACGTAGATCACCAACATCTGGCTAATCAGGTCAAGAAGGCGCCAATGCTCACCTTTTGGTTAAACACTAGTGTTCAGGTTTAACTGTCCTGTGCAGACTCTGGCATGGGTTTAGACTGTGGCTATAGTTAAAACAAAAAACACTAAATTATTCACACTTACAAACTAGCCTGTGTTATGAATACAATTTGTGACAGGGTTCCCACGCGTCCTGGAAAACCTGGAAATCCTGGAAAATTTATGACCAATGTTCCAGTCCTGGAAAACACATGGAAAATGAAAGAAAACATAAATTGTCCTGGAAAAAATCTTGTTGTCCTGGAAAATGATTATTTTTAAATAGTGATGCTCCGATTGATCGGCCACCGATCATGATCGGCCGATATTGACTAAAAATAGCTAGATCGGTGATCCCCAAAAGCGCTGATCAAAAAATCCGATCACGTGACGTAAACTACTCGCGCGACTTTTTCACACGTGCATGCACGCGCACAGGTAAACAACAGCAGAGCGGCACTTACCAGTGGCAACATGAGTTCTCCCGTCTGGAAGTTTTTCAAAGTGTCCGATAAAGACGTAAAGTTAGCCGTTTGCAATGTATGTCGTGATGAAATCCCTCGAGGTGGAAGCAAGCAACGGCATTTTAATACCAATAACATGGTTAGGCATCTTAGAACACGCCATACAAATGAATATGCCGAGTATGAGAAACTAAACCAGTCGAAGCCAACAACATCCCCATCCCTCAACCAGCCGACTGTGAGTGATGCATTTAAACTAGTAGTGATGTGAGTGTGAGTGATGCCTTTTGTGATTGAGACATGAAGGATTTTGTACTCTGTATTAGTAGGCCGAGGCCCAGCATGTTTTGGTCTGAAACATTTTGTGGCCAATTGTTTAATTTTAATATATTAAAATTTTTATTTACATTTTACAAGTAGCCTGGGCCTATGTAACCTCATACCATCCCAAGTTCATCTGGTTGGTAACTACCTGCTTGGCCTCGTTGTTTCTCTGCCTTGTTATTTAGAAAGGATGGCATTGGCTTACAGTAGCTTTCATTATTTTATTTTTTGGATCTGATGTAGTTGGTTCCTCAACTACATCAGACGTTCATAATAATAACAGAAAAAAACACTTGCCATAGTTTTGTCCTTTGTGGCAGTAGCCAGTTTTGGTGTAACAAGTTTTACATTTTGCTGCCAATTATAAAATGTAATCATTGTATTAAGAGGCGACATCCTATTAAGCTGATCTGATGTGTGTTGGTCTGCCTGACCCCTCTTTGTTTGGAATAATTTTAAGTTACTCTGCCTTATTTGGGAAAGATGGCCTACAGTAGCTTTAAGTTCTCATTTTCTAAAATAAACACTTGGTGGTTCTTCAAGATCTTGACTGTAGCCTATTTCTACAGTTTTTTTTCTCAATACAGTTAATTTAGAGTTAATTTCATTTCTAAAAATGGTGCTCTGCTAGATTATAGATAAAAGATTCCCATTCCTCTGCCATTCTGTGATCGGCAGTGATCGGCAATCGGCAGATCATGATCTTGGTGATCGGTGATCGACCCCAAAAATGCTGATCGGAGCATCTCTATTTTTAAATGTTCTTGATCATTTAAAGAACAGTTTACAACTGGTCGAAACAATTAGTAACAGAAAGCGCTCTGTTCAGGGATGCTGAGTTTTGACGGGTTTTTTGTTATGCTGTTTAATCTTGCTGTGACGGATGACGCTGGCGGTTTCAGGTGCTAGGAATGGTTTAAGTGCTCGAATGTTTTCAGCAAATGGTGAGGGGTAAGCAGGTTATATTAACCTTGTTAATCTGAATATCATGTGCAAGGGGAATGCACAGCAAACTAAAGCATGCATGACGGCATTGGCCTGAGAAAGGAAAGGGTATTAATATGTGCAGTCTTTTTATTTTATAAATGTTGAAATTTCATTCACATGACAAAATTACTTTAAAAGTATAGTTAAGTAATAGCCATAAAGTGTACGTTGTTTTTAAGACTTCTGGAGAGAAGAAAATATTACTTTAGGCCGTGAATCTGTGATCCTTGTCTTTTTTGCTAAATTTGAAATGTCCTGGAAAAGTCCTGGAAAATGATCTCTGAAAAAGAGTGGGAACCCTGTGTGAGAATAAATCAGGTTATATTTGTGTTCAGTGATAGTTCAAATAGTTTTAAAGTTTACTTTGCTGGTTTACCACCAGTGAATTCACCAAAATCTCAAACATTTCACCTCAATCAGGCGTTTATGTCCAGTCCTGCTGCGACTTTCCTGCTTTTCCTAGTTTATAATTTCTGCCAAATAACAAATAATTCCTCTATGTTGAGGATTCCAAATAAACATGGGCAAAAATGTCTAGATAAATTCTCTGTGAAGTGAATTTGGAATAGAAAGAAGTTAAATTAATCTCTGCAACTAGCCAATCACTTTTATTTTAAATCCTGTCTTCATTGCAAGAAAAACAGGCCTTTGTCTCCAGGCTGAACATATTAGCCTCCACTGTGACCACTACTTAATGTCTAAGTTGTACTGTCCTCATTCTGTGTTCATTTCAGCTACAGCAGAAGATTAAAGAACTTCAAGAAGAGCTTTCTAAGGAACATTCTGAAAAGCTTGCCATAGAATCACGAATCAGGGAAGAAGTTACCACAGAGTTCATGGAGCTGTTTTCCAATATGGAAAAGGATTACAAGTAAGGCCATGGTGCTGTTTTAACTCCGAGAAGGTTATTAACCTGACTCAAGACTTAATGAGGATGTTTTTGTTTTTTTCCCTTTCTAGTGAACGTCTGCAGAGAGAGAAAGAAATAGCTGAAGAAAGAGCTGAGAGGAGATTAGAAATACTTCAGAATTTAGTCAACAAAAATGGCACTGAGACAACAACAACAGAGAATTCTGCTGAGGATGAAACTAAGGTATAACATGCGTTTTTTTCATTTATTTATTTTTTTCATCCTGAGTGTTTTTCAAGAGCACACATTCCGTTTTGCGTAATTTCCTATTTTAGCATATTACAAAACGGTGAAGTAGGTTCTTCTGCTCTTCAGGAGACTAGAATGACGTTCTTGGATGGGATGATTGAAGAGATGCAAACTGACCTGGCTATGATAAAGAGTGATGCCGAGGCAGCACAGCTGTGTCTGGAGAGCAAGGATCATTCTCCTGGAGCTGTCAGCAAGCTGAGGACACAGCTGGGTGAGATGGAAGAAGAGCTTCTTAAAAACCGTCAGCTAATGAATATCAAAACTAAGGGTGAGTTTATTTACTCGCATGGTTTTATAGAGATTGATGCTTTGTTCCTCACTAACTGTGTCTTCAATTTATTAACAGAAATAGAAGAATTGCAGGTTTGTTTAAAAAGTTCCAGTGACCAGCTGCTGGAGTCTCACAAGGTTAGCTTTTTTCTCTTCTCCACGGCAGTCTTTGTTGTACACTGTTAGACTATATACAGGTATAAAATAATCTTTTTTTTTTTTTTAAATAGGATTTTAAAACTCAGAATCTGAGAAATCAGCAACTGATGGAAATCTGTCAAGAAAAAGATGAGATGATCTCCAAGCTTCAGACTTCTTTAGATCAAAATGCTGAAGCAGCTAATAAAGATGTAAGTTGCAACATCTAGTGCTTATAAAAGTGGTATACATTTTGGCAATTTTGCACTGATTATACTGCTGTGCTTTACAGAGGGCCTGTAAAGACCAAGAAATTCTTCAGCTTGCAAACACCTTAAAAGAGAAAAATGACTTCTTGGCTAAGCTCAACCGTGAACGGCATTCTCTTGATCAAAAGTTGAAGGATCTCACCGAAGAGCTGAAAAACCAAGCGCATGCATGTGAAGCTGCTGTGTCTTTACTTGAAACAGAAAAAGCAGCAACCACCAAACTATCAAACGAGAACCAATCACTTGCCACTGAGCTCAGAGATCTCCAGCAAGCAGCTAATGACATGAAGACCAGGCTCACAGCCAAGGACACTGAATTAAACATTAAGAAAATAGAGGCTTCCCGGCTTTCTGAGGAGCTCCAAAAAACCCAAGCTCTTCTCCAGAAGCATGAAGAAGAGGCTATTGAGCAATCTCAGACAATCAAATCCCTGAAGCTGGAGACCCAGGAACTTTTGAAAGAACAAACGAACAAGTGTGTCTTCCAAGAGACCATAACAGCTCTCCGTAGAGAGTGTGAGACGATGATGTCCTCATCCCAGGAGAAAAGCAGGAAGATCACGGCCCTGGAGCAGGAAGTCAGTCAGCTAAGAGAGGAAATGTGCCAGAAGCAGAACCTGTGCGATCAGCTTGAGCAAGAGCGAGGAGCTCAGAGCGAAAAGAATCAACAACTGCTTAGCCGCTACGAAGCCAAGAAGCTGATTGTGGAGCAGATTAAGAGAAGTCACTCGGAGCTGGAGACAGAGCTCCATGGTGTAAGAGAGCAGTTGGTCATCCTGGAGAAGCAACAGCAGGCCTTTACACACAGCTCTGAGAGACTTGAACAGGTGGAGAAGAAGCTTGCTGAGAAAGAGGCTCATTGTGCAGATCTGGAACAGAGACTCCTGCAAACCCAGAAGAAGCTGGACCAGGCAGAGAAGAGAGATCGAAGTGAGGAGAGGTATCTATATAAAAGGAGAAAAGAAATGGAGAATAAACTTGACCATAAGAACACAGAACTTGAGATGAAAGCTCAGAAACTATTACAGTAAGTTGCTTCCAAATTTTTACCAGTGCACACAAGACTGGAACCTTTGGTGCTAGGATACTAAAATTTGTGCATCAGTCTAGTACCAAAGTACATAATAATTGGACCAACAGAACAGCATGCTACACTATAGATAGATGGATGGAGATATATATAATGGGATGATGCTGATCAAGCCCCGACATCAGTTTAATCTCAATAATGGTCTTACAGATGAATGGACATGTTTCTGTCGCCACACTCCACAATCTAGTGGAAACCTTTCCAGAAGAGTGGAGGTTATTACCACAGCAAATAGAGACTAAAACGAGAACTGTTTTTTATTATTTTTTTAAACAGATTTAAAACACAGGTGAATGATGGGCTGGAAACAGTTAAGAGGGTAAGTCTGGATCTGGAACAGAAAGAGAAACGTATCGCTGGTCTACTTTCTCAGCTGACTGAGAGCAAAGCTGAAACTGAGCAGATGCAAAAAGAGGTTAGTCTGTGGGCCTTGAGGTAACTTATCAGGTGCAGAATCAGAATGTTATATGTGCATGTTATTAAAACTTGTATAAAATCGTTTTCTCTGCAAGATTGCATGCTTGTCAGAAACTGTCCGAACACTGCAACAGAAGCTTTGTGACTTGGAGAAAGACAGGGATCAAGCCATCGCCGAGAAAGAGCGGATTATTGAAACTCTGAAGACCGTGAGCAGCTTTCTGCAATCTCATTGGTTTACAGATTTCATCCAAACTCTATTAAGACTGTTTACTTAATCCTTTTTCATTTTTAACAGGACCAAGCCAACAAAGCTGAATCGCATCAGGACCATAAAAGCTGTCAAGGTAACCAGGACATTGAAATGGTCATCACATCTGGTGGTGTTAAACGTTCTAATTCAGTCTCATAGTGAAATACATCATATGTAAAATAAGTAAAGGAATCTTCAGCTGATATTTGATTTATGCTTGCGGAGCTTCTGGCCGAAGTATGATGTTTTCTTTCCTTTTTATATCACTGACCTATTTCTCACAGAGCTTATGAAGCTGAAGGAGAACCATCAGAGAAAGCGCATGACTGAGATTGAACCTGGTCGTTCGCAGCAGGATGCGCGAAAAGTAGAGCAAACTCCAGCACTTTGGACAGTAAGTGCAATAGACTTCAGATGCATCAGGTTTATAAATTCAATGTGTAGCTCGTTAGTCAAGCGGCATTTCTGCTAAAATTGTTGTAATGGAAGAAAATCTCTTGCACTATCCATAGTGTTTATAAGATGTGCCTGGGGAAAAAAAACCCCAAGGCCAGTGAAGAAAGACAAAGCCACATGGGTTACTTATATATCACCAAGAGAGATTTGTTTTACTTTAAACACCTTTCATAAGCCAAAGACCTCTTAAACCATAGTGAATGCTGAATACTCATTCAGTGGCTTAGATAACTTAATGGCTTAGTCTTAGTTAACATGCAGAAAACTTTTGCTATTTAATAGTTACTGCCTGTCTGCCCTTAAATTTGCTTGTGAATTAAAACAATTTAGAGAGCAGACAGTCTGATGCACTGTTAGTTTTAATGAGACTGATTGTTACTGCCGAAGCATCTGGGTTCAGTGATTCTTAGTGTGTTCCTAGTTTTTATTTTTTTTTGCTGCAGAAATGTGTAAATCCAGCCCTAGAGGTTCCTCTGAGGAACTTGGCAGGCTGAACATGCTGACAGGATTATGTGAACCTTTCATCTGCTGATAGAATACGATTGTTGTTCTGGGATCAGGGCCACAGAATATTAGACACACATGATTCAGTGAAATGATTCAGTGGATTTGAATTAAATATGTGAAATTTGTTATAACACATTTGAGTTCTGGATCTGTAAGTCCCTGTATGATGATTTTCAGCAGCCTTCAGTACACGAGACCTCAGTGCTGTCCACCATGGACGAGAAAGAAAAGCGCTTCCCCAAACCTGAAGTGGAGATCAGCTTCTCCCCTCTCAAACCCGACCGTCTGAACATCTGCAGGCCAGGAGACGACGAGACGGTCACAGTCAAAATCAAGCGCACAGCCAGGAAGAGGAAAAGTGTTGAGGTCTTAGGAATAAAAAAAAAAAATTATCCTTAGAAATCTTCTTTTCTTGCTTTTTGTCGTTTATTGTTGCACCCTAGTATCAACTTGCACTGGCATGTTGTTTTTTTTTTGTTTTTTTTATTGCTTGTATACTAGAACGCAGTCGAGTCAGAAAACAGGAAGAACATGCGGCTTCGAGGAAACGCCAGGGATCAACAACGTGTAGAGGTATATATACATATATATGTGTGCTAAATTGTGCTTGTACCTGTGGCTGCATGATCATGTTCAATACCGTTATTTTGCTCATTGTGATTTTATAGTAAATATACACAAGCGAAGCACAAACCAGAAATATTTAAGGTTAGTCGCAAAGGAAAAATTCACCCTGAATCATTATTTAAAATTGTTATATAACACTGAATTGTGTGCAAGATTTATTGTTTAATGAAATTCTGTTTTATGGTGGGTGTGTGTTTTACTTCAGCTAACAGCATCCGACATTACTCAACTGTAATACCCATAACTGCTAAGAGCTTTCTTCATCTCTTTAAACAGAGATTGATGCAGCAGTGCTTTAAACCTTTAGACTGCACAGCTCTCTCCTTTCTTCTGTACACTCTGCTAGATCAGTCCCTTGTCTCTAACCAGCCTCAAAGCTGCATCACTTGCATTGTCCTGAAAAATGGAGAGTATGAAATGAAGCTTTTGCTCTTTTCGTGTTTTTGGAGCTAAAAGTCAAACCTGACTGTATCTCTCGTGTTTGAGATCTTCAAATTAGACACCATTTTTAAAGCATTATTTGGCACTGGAACACTAAAAAAAAAGATCTTCCAATAATGAACAAATAAACATCAACATCACTAAAGACATTAGAAACATTCAGGATGGATCTTTCCTTGAAATGATTCAGTGGATTTGAATTAAATATGTGAAATTTGTTATAAACCCCAGAGGAAAGTGAAAACAATTGGTCAGTGCTGCTGCAAAAAAAGTTGTCTTGTAATACTAACACATAGAGATGCATTGATCTGATGTTGCTTGTCAGTAATTGCTCAATATTGAGCATGCTGGATGACTATAGTGTCCCAGCTCTCATCTCACTTCACTTTAAGTGTTTTGCAGCTTTGGTAGTGCATTCAAAAGTCAAGTGATTCATGTATCAATTCTTCTTCTCCTGTAAGTCCCCCATAGTGCTCGCTAAAAAGGCTAATCAATCGAAACAAAAGGATTCTCCTGTTAGTCTGAAAGGCAAGAAAGACGGAACCCTGCAAAAGATCGGTGACTTCATCCAAAGTTCTCCGACCCTTCTAGGGAGCAAAGGTCAGTACTGGTTCTTTGTAGACTCCATCAACAGTATTGAGCAGTTGCTGATATCGTCACATTTATTCTCCACAGCTAAAAAGATCATGGCAAAGGTTGCTTTAAAAGCTCCAGAGCCTGAGATCAACAGCGAGACGAGCAACAAACCCAAGAGATCGAAACGCAAGCTGTTCAAGACCGAAATCTCCTCCCCTCTCGACATCCCTTCACATCCGGTCAGTTGAGCTTTAGGATGATTTACAGACACAGAATTGTTTAAAGACAGCTGCATAATTGTTGGCACCTTTCATGAAAATATGTAATATGCAATACGTAATATTCTGAGCCAAGGTATTCGGCGATAACGAATATTCTCATTTTAACACACATTTTCTTAAGTTTTACAATTTTTTTTGCAAAACAAATGATCTGCATTTTAAAGATTATAAAAGATTATAAAGAATATTCATTCTACAGAATAGAGTAAAAGCATTAAGCATCTTGCAGTAATTAGTGTGTGTGTGTCAGTGTGTGCTTGTTTATAATATAATATTCATTTACCCACAGATCATCGGAATAGATCAAGAAGACAAAGAAAGCGATCATCACATTATTAAAAGAAAATTAAGAACAAGAACTGCCAAAATACGACTTGAGTCAGACTCAAGTTTCTGGTAATTTATTGTTAATTAACATGTGCTGAATGTTTTAGTGCTTTTATAGACTATTTTGTGCAGATTTGTTTAAATATGTGACCATTTTTGAAATCTGTGTAAATTATGGTTCTGTGTGATGGTCATTTATTTCTCATGTCACTGAACAGACATGTGCTTGTCAGTTGACTAGCTCTTGTGCACCCGTTTGATCTTTGCCCTTGATGATGCATCTGCCTGCTCACAACGATCTTGTTTGCTCAAAATAAAATGCAGTTCAAAATCAAATCAACAGGTGAAGTGAATAAATTCAGCAATGTTAGATTTGTACTGCTTTACTAGCACAAAAAGGATATTTTGTTCCCAAAGCTTGCTTTGTTAATGCTCGTCTTCTAAATCAGAGGTCATGTAGCTTGGCTTTGCTCCCTACCTGCCTCTCTCGGCTGCTGATGGATTGATTGACGTTATCTTTGTGTCTCGGGTGTTCGCCAGCGAGGGGCCGTCTCGGGAGCTGCTGTGGCTTCGGTCATGATTTATAGGGATTACCGATTCGGATGCAAGTGTCATTGTGCTGTTGTTTTGTAGGTCAGAGTCTGATCAGGAGTATCTACATTTAAAAGAAATAGAAAAGTAAGAAGTACCATGATGGTTTAGGTTTCATTTCTAATTCCTGACATCTGAATGTCTTTGGACTGATGAGGTTGTGTTAGAGCATTATATCTTGTGAGTTTGACCAGTAGTGAAAATGAGCTGCTTATCTTCACCTTGACATAAATGTGTTCATAGAAACCTGTTTCACTTACTGATTTTCTTAGTACTTTTCTGTAATTCCTGTTCCATAATGTTCATGCTCAATTTCTTTTTAATGGTGATTGTTTGGACTCCACGTAAATTAATAATGCAGAATAAATGTAGAATTGAAATAGACTCAAGCATCTCAGCCACATATTCATTCAACTGCCTTCGTTCAGCAGGATCACCGTACTGTCTGTACTTCATTTGTTCAACATAATTTATTCAACTGAACGAATGGCTTAGTCAAAGCAAAAAAAAAAGAAGAAGAATTTACATACATTTTGCTTTTTTTTTATTTTGTCATTCATGAAAAATGTATGATAAATTTTAACCTACTATTCAAACTTTATATGTATTTAATACCAAATTTATTAAAAATGAATCATGTTGTGTTACAAGATATTCAGCAATGGTCTGTGGTTTAAAAACCTCATTGGTATGAATGAAACACTGGGATGGTTTTGTTACGCAAACGCTGTATAACATGGCAAGAATATTTCCCATTTAAAGTCTTAATAATAGGAATTTTGATTGTGGTATTTCATTGAAATAAACTGACTCCTGGGATATAATCTCACAAAGAAAGGGGGCATGTGTGCTGTTTTTTTGCACACAATATCAGTGTGACTGACTGGCATCTCTCTGGCTCGCACAGACACGCACACACACACACACACACACACAAATGCAAGCTGTCACCTTGTCAGAAGAACAGTCTTTATGGTGAACATATCTGTTCAGATATAACACAGATAAAAACACGACTAATGCCCTTCCTTTGACCCCCTAAAGCCATATTCCTCCATCCATTTCTCTACCACAGGGTCAAGATGAACCTGGAGTCTATTCCAGGGGACTCAAGGAAAGCCAGTGGACACCCAGGAAAAGGGTGTCAATCCATTGTTGGGCACAATCGCGCGCACACACATACACCTAGTCACAATTGTCCAAAAATGGACAATTTAGAAATCCCACTCAGCCTAAAATACAAGTCTTCGGACTGGGTGAGGAAACTGGTGTATATACAGTAGGAATAACCCCCAAAACACAGGGATAATATTCAAACACTTTGTAGATACCCATAAGCAGGAGTCAAGCCTCCAACCTGACGAGGCTATAAAGCTATATTCTTCCATATTAATATTCTCACATAATGAATCATTCTCCATTTGAAACACAAACTGTTAAATATGTTTAACGTGCTGGAGAAAATATAAGTGAAGCCACATTGTTGAATTAAAATTTTGTGTGTATGTGCATACATAAGTATTCCTGTGTAAATATTACCATAGCGAAAAGAGAACCGATGTCTTTCCTATGCTATGCAGATCTCATTTTAATTTTCCTTTAAATATTATCAAAAAGATTTAATCATCTATGAAAAATGTGGAGGCAAATGAAACTCTGTTCCATGCAGTCTGTGTGTGTTAGCTAAGACCAGAGCGTGATGAAGAGCTTTACTGAAATGCCACAGCAAACTACAGCTTCATCAACTCCTCAGCTCACACACCACTGACATCCCAGTGTTGCTGTGTTTCCATCCGATAAAGAAAACTTCATGAATATGTGAGGAATATGTACACTACTGATACTGTCATTTATGAATCTTCAGTTCAGATGGCTCACATTATATTTCTAACATGTTAGAATAAGGCACTGTATATTAGGGTTGGGGGGCACGGTGGCTTAGTGGTTAGCACGTTCGCCTCACACCTCCAGGGTTGGGGTTCGATTCCCGCCTCCACCTTGTGTGTGTGGAGTTTGCATGTTCTCCCTGTACCTCGGGGGTTTCCTCCGGGTACTCCGGTTTCCTCCCCCGGTCCAAAGACATGCATGGTAGGTTGATTGGCATCTCTGGAAAATTGTCCCTAGTGTGTGGTTGCGTGAGTGAATGGGGGTGTGTGTGTGCCGTGCGATGGGTTGGCGCTCCGTCCGGGGTGTATCCTGCCTTGATGCCCGATGACGCCTGAGATGGGCACAGGCTCCCCGTGACCCGAGGTCTTTCGGATAAGCGGTAGAAGATGAGTGAATGAATGAATGAATGAATATTAGGGTTAATGAATGAATGAATTAATGAATATATCGCGATATGTATCGCGATAGACACGTGATCGATAGCGATATAAAATGTGCTCGATACGACGTTCGATATTTTTTATTCTTCGTCGGAAGAAAACAGAGGTTGCGAAGCAAGTTTGGTTGCATTAACAAAGGCACTCGCTCTCTGGTAACCTAGCAACTTGGGGAGTAACACTCTAACAGCCAATCATGTAACAGTATATTTTTGGTTGCGCCATATCGTTGTCTCGTGCTGGATTCCTCTTCAGTAACCGGCGACTGATAAGCGGAAAATGAGCCGCAGCGAGCGAGGAAATTGTA
Source organism: Tachysurus vachellii (assembly GCF_030014155.1). Classification (NCBI taxonomy): domain Eukaryota; kingdom Metazoa; phylum Chordata; class Actinopteri; order Siluriformes; family Bagridae; genus Tachysurus; species Tachysurus vachellii. The sequence goes on along the minus strand of NC_083461.1, from coordinate 17,338,094 downwards.
AATAAAAGAGGAAAAGTCAGCGCGCCAGTACGGCAGTTTTTTGGATATTATAACTAGGGCTGAAACGATTCCTCGAGTAACTCGATTACAAAAATTGTTCGAGGCAAATTCCTCTGCCTCGAAGCCTCTTTTAATTCATTTTAAATATCACGTCACGTTCTTGTGCAATTTTTTTTGTGTGTGTGTGTTTTGATTTGAGGGCGCGTGCGGGCTGCAAAATGTAAGGGCGCGATAACAATGTCAAAGAGAAGAATAAACAGGATAAAACGACAGAAAATGTCCAAGTTTTGGGACACCATCAGAGCGTCTGTTTTCAGCAGCAGGAAACATTTCTTCAAAGCGCAGGACAAGCCTCAGTTCTGAGCATGTTGATATGTTTACCTTTCTTCATTGCAATCACATGCTCCTTTAAAGACTTTTAAAGCACACACACGTTGAGAGAGAGAGACTTTTATATTCTGATTAATATATATATATATATATATATATATATATGCTTAAATCACTCGGTGTGAAACCATGCATGACTCTAGGTCCAAGTTCCTGTTCATGTTTTTTGCCTCTTAAATACCACAAAGCATTCCAAATTAAACAGTAAAGGCTTATGTTATGCCTGAGCTGTAGATTTAGAATCTTTTAGTTCTGAAAGTTACATGATTTAAAGGCAGTATTTTTTGTATTATTATTACTATTTATTTTAATGTATGCCTTAGTTTTGATACTTTTATCATTTATTTTTTTGTTTTTGCATCTCAGAAAAGGGTTCATTTAAAACCCAGAATGTTTGGCACTTAAATGTACTGAATTCTTCTCAGTCAACTTTGTCATTGTTCACAGTACAAGTACAGACAGAGAAACAATGGGTAATATCTAAATGTTTATTTTTGATAGAAAATATTGTTGCATGCATTTAATATGCATTTAAAAAATAAAAGTTCATTTTTCTTAAAAAAAAAAAAAAAAAAGGAAACCAATTAGTTGTTCATTTTAAGAGACCCATCTTATTTTCTCTTGTATATTTAATATTGCTCTTTAATTAAGCAAAAATACATTTTATCAGATTACTCGATTAATCTGTGAAATTTTTGGTAGAATACTCGATTACTAAAATATTCAATAGCTACAGCCATAGTTATAAGTCTATGAAAATATACTTGAATAGTTCAGCTTGAGTAAGAATAACTTGTTACTTTTTCATATTTCTGCAGGTTTTATATTTCAAACTATGTTACTGTATGGTATCGGGTTTGTTTTTTTACATTACAGATGTATCTCAGTCTACCTTTGTTTTATTTATGTTTACAAAACACTGCACATATTTTACACACTTTATTCACCAGAAGGTGAACAGCTAGTGAACTTCCTAGCACTAAACTTGCACTAAATTCTTACGTTTCTCTGTTTATATTTAACACTTTGCACTATTTTATTACACTTTATTAAGCATTTCTTACATTTTCTTTCATTGTGCACCTTAAATGTTAAGAGATAATTGTTAAGTGTTCATTGTGACTTTAGACTTATGTTTACATTATAATTATTTGAGTTTTCCTGGTTGTTGACATTTCTCTCTTAATAACTGAAGGGATTATGATCAGAGGAAGGTTTAGCTTAAAATAAAAATGTTTAAATGTAATATTTTTCTCCTGGTCCTTATTTTAAATGGGCCATAAAAAAGTTCAATAATTATCGATATCAACCGATATGAAACACTGATATCGTGATACAGTTTTTGGCCATATCGCCCAGCCCTACTGTGTATTCTAACCATGAAATAGATAATCCTGTTGTTTTGGTGTATACAAAGGTATATAAAACATTTAAGATGATTAGACTAATTATTCCAAGACTTTTTAAGCAGGCACTGGGAAGAGGCTTCAAGATTTGGGCCTTGTTTTAAAAGCACATGGGATATAATGCTGCCTTGTTTGGTTGTGTCTGAATTTGCCCCAGATGAGGTAGACTAACTGGTTATTCTTATGTTGTTTGATTTGTTTATTTATGGATATTTATTTTGATGCTATGGGCAAATTGTGTTTTTGTTTATCTAGATGCAGATGAATTAAGTAATGTTGACTGCGTATGTTGACAGCTGCTGGTATATGTAAATATATGGGCTTTGTTTAATTAAGATGGGATGAAATGTTTTAATTGTATTTTTCTCTGGTAATGTGTTTTATTCAGATGTGAATAAATGCTCAAACATTTGACTGATGGTTATATCTGCTATCTGCTAAAGAAGGTAAATGTGTTTCATATATTAAGTTGAGATTGTGCAGTTGGTAACCGGGGTTTTAAATGTTTAGTGTTTTAATAAAATATAGGATGTACTGTTAATTTTCTCCTGTGTTGTTTTTGTTTGGTTCCCTGGCTGGCCGGTCTCAGACGTGTATTTTGTGGATTGTTTGTGTACGAGTCCGGTTTTCTGGGGTTTTGTTTTCTGTATTTCTTTTTTATAACACCTTCCCAGCCTTATGTCGCCAGCTTGATTCTTAGTGCTTGCTTTCTGTATGTGTGCGGGCCTTTCTGTGTACGGTATCTATGTTTGTCATGTTTTCTTGATGTGGTTATGAGTGAGGGTTTATGTTTTGAGTTGTTTTATTTGAACTGTGGTGTTTTTTTGCCTTCCAGTGTGAATTATCAGGGAGATGTTTCCTTATGCTTTAAGGGCCTGCCACATGCCAGGAAACTAGCTAATATAGTAAGTGTGAGTTGGCTATTAACATCTTGGAGAGCTGAGTTATTTACATAAATCATTTTATGTCTGTTTTGTGTATTTCCCTTGTCCTATTTTTGTAATTTTTTGTACCTTGAGTGACTTGAAGTGTTTCTCTTTCAACTAATTTTGAAGGAGTGGCCTGGTGGTACAAGCAGTTTATGCATGATGTGAGGCCATCTCACACAACTTAGACTAGGGCTGCCGTAAACATTTACTAAGAGCCTGCTTACACCCAGCACAGATGAACGGTTCTAATTTAATAACAGGCGCAGAGGAACTTCTTAGGACAAAGTCAAGGACTGTGACATTCAGATATACAAAACAAACTCAAATGCAGGCATCAGCCTGAAGAGAAGGACCGATTAATGTACTTGTGCAAGCTCAAAGTCAGAGAGCCTATTGTGTGTACTAATAATACTTTCTCCTCTCCTTTGGTGTCTTTTGGTAGCGTCCTTCAGGACTTGCTGATTTATTAGCTTAGAGAATATTTGGTTTCAGAGGTAGCAGAGCTTCAGTTATGTTACTGGGTGGATGTAATATTGGAGTTTGTTGAGGGTCAATAAGAGGAGTAGTTATGCATATGTAAGGCACAAATACAGATTTACTATAAACTCAGTGTTAAGAGCAGCTTAATATAATGGAAGAAAGAGCCTGCGGAAACATTGTCTTATTTATTCATTCGTTCGTTTGGCCTTATGACCAAAGCTGAAGTGTTTGCTTCATTGATTTAACTGACAAGCTAGGCTAACTTAAAATTCGGCTTAATCATGCTTGGCTGCTCAAAGGCAATGATTTACCAGCTTTGGTTAAAAAACAGCCTATTATCTTATTCATTCTAAATCTTTATATGATGAACTGTAATGCCCTCAATACACAATTAATAATGAAGTAATTCTGTTTAAAAAAAAAAGAAAACTCATTATACTACAGATTCAGTGAGATCTAAAGAACAGTAAAGGTTATCTCCATTTATTCCATGCTAAATATCTTTCAGTTCCTTTCTTGGTTCTGTTTATTAGACACTTGCTAACAATATTTTACTAATATTATTGTTTGACTAATAAGGTGTTTTTTTTTTTGTTTTTGTTTTTTTGTTTTTTTTTTTCAATTAAATGCTACATCCATAATGGAGACAAACGTGAGTATGTGTACGTGAGTACAAGCATGCTTAGTATGTGAATACTAAGCATGAGTCTCATTCCCAGTCCACCGTCAGTGTGTCAGGAATTCGTCCTACTCATGGCAGAACATATTCATTCAAAGGACTTCGGACACAGCTGGCCATTTTCCAACTGTGTGTGTATGTACTCGATTGCTCACCTCCATGCTCACAGCTTCTTGATGATTGATATCACTTGTCATCTCCCACTCCCCATTTCTTGATTTATATTTGTTCACTTTTTTCTGTTTACCTCAGCTTTATGGTCTGGTGATGCATAATTTTGCCATAAACAAATTTTCCACATGTCCTAGTGCCTTTACCTGCGTTAAATTATTCTGAATTTGAATCCAACTGACAGACATTAAAGTGGCCTGAATAATGTTATACAGTTGCAATAGAGTTTAATAAATTCATCTGGACTGTCTTTTCATCCATCACTGGTAACACTTTGCTTAATGAGTTTACAGGACTGTGTGCAAAAGGCTAAAGAAACATTTTCTGAACAAGTTTTAAGACAGCTATATCTTCTGACACTTTTCATGTCAGGTAGATGTAACACCTGAGTTTCTTTTAACCGAAAGTTATGACATGTTTACAGGTGACATAAGGAAGAACGTCAAGACAGGTGACTAGCTCTTAATACTTCTGATGTGTCAAAATAGTGGTAACATCTTGTCAACACTTCTAAAAGATGTGTTGTCTCCTAAATGCTGCATTCATAACGAAAACCTGTTATAGCGAAGCCTTTGACAATGACAGCACTGACAGAGCTGCTTTATGTAAGGAGCACAGCACAGTGGTAATGACCCTCCTCTGTTATCTCATCACCCCATCAAGGATTATTTTCCTAAAACAGCACATTCCAAAATGTTTTATTCTTATTAACAATATTTCAGGCTTTTTAAAATGATTAGTTACATTTAAACATACTGATCTTTAATATATGCAGACTCTGTAGAAAAAACCTAGATGTCTGTCTTCTTATAATTAAACCAAACCACATCAACCATTATATATTTTTCTACCTTTTTAAATAACAACATATGTTACATATAACATATAATGCCACATAATTTTCAGTATCAGGCTCTGGCCAATCAGAATTGGGCATTCAACAGCACGATGGTATAAATATGTATTACGTAATAAATGTTTATTTCCTCAGGCCTTCAAATAGTGTTTTTATTAAGTTAATTATACAGTATGATTTTAATGAGAAAATGGGAAAACTGTTCAGTACTCTTAGTTATTCAATTAAAATTTATTTGTATAGCGCTTTTAACAATGGACATTGTCTCAAAGCAGCTTTACAGAACATAAGAAACATTATACACAAATTTATATGAACAGTAATATAATACAAAACATTATGCTTTTAATTAAGTTATGCAAATTATAATTTCATATTTCTGTCGCATTTTCTACTATGATGAAAACGTACAACAATTTCATGATGCCACAATGCCAATATATATTGTCTAAATAATGTTAAACATTCCAACCAAAATATGTTGCTGGCAGCTGTATAGCAGATCCGACTTCTGCTGGAATAAAAGATCTGTCATATGTTCTGAAAAGTCTTATGAACGTATAATGTAGTCCTTTTAAACACTGTAAATGTGCACCTGCATTTCAGTACACTTTGATGCTATAATCACCTCATCGTACTTATTTTAACTTATTTTATCCTTTATTCTATACATTTTAGCAAATAATGCATTCAAATATCCATACCCATATACACTGCACATTAATGTAGACTCATATGCAGGAATCTGGTGTCCAAGAATTTAAGAGGTTTTAAGTAGAATTGCTGTTGCTGACAAAATAGCACAAACATCATGTCCTTAAGTGTCCCCTACCTTCCTCACAGCTACAAGACAATTAAAGACTGGCTTCTAATAATAATACTAATACCTAATTATGAGACAAGTTTAGCTCGCAGTCACATTAGAAGTGACGCGTCAATTAAATGCCACGTAGAGGACAGACAATGCAAAGAGCACTTAGCACGTTACATGGACATTATTGTGTGTCTCATCCATAAACCATCATACAAAAAGAAATAAGATTATTAGATGGGAATAAAATAAATGAACATTTATAATCTCACAAGCACAAATTCATTATGACAGCTATATTATCTGATCATCTTGTACCACTGGTCGTACAGTACAAAACACCTATCATGTTCAAAATGAAGGCATACATTTTACATACATAATGTGTTAACCCATGACTCTGGAAGGATAGCTCTGCCTCATTAAATGGATGTGCCAGTAGTGAGTACTGAATAGTGGAATTAATCAAAACGTTTTCAGAACACCATCTAGAAATAACCCTTATGAGAGTACTGAGCTCATCAACAAGCTTCTATATATCTTCTGAGCCTGTCTCTGAAAACTATATATATTTCTACATCACGTCTGTTTTTGTGCTTCCTGCATGCTACCTGCTAAGAATTTGCGGTTGAAGTTTCTGTAAATAAGGTTCTGGTATGTAGTCCTGAGATCTCGGTTGAAGAATGTGTTAATAAAGGGGTTAATGAGCGAGTTGGTATAGCCCAGCCACAGCAGGGTTCTCTCCACCCACAGGGGCACACAACTGCAGTGCACACCACAGACAAAGGGCCGCACCGTGGACAGCAAAAAAAAAGGCAGCCAGCAAACACTGAACGCCCCGACCATAACACCCAATGTGGTTGCTGCCTTCTGCTCTCGCTTGAACATGGACACGTTCTTGCGTTCATTCCTCAGGAGGCGTGTAATGATAGCATGCGCCTTCACCTCCCTCTGCAGTTTCAGCACAGCTGACACATAGCTCACACCATCATCAGGTCTCGACGGGAATGTGATGGCATGCTTGGCCACACTGATTTTGACAGCTCGGTATATGCGGTAGTACATGATCAGCATCACACACATAGGGATGTAAAAAGCCACAGCAGTGGAGTAAACAGTGTAGCCCAGGTCCTGGCTGATCAGACACACATTCTCATCACTGATGTTCTGAGCCCAGCCAAACAGCGGCGGCATCGTGATGGAGGCAGAAAACAGCCACACACTCAACACTATTTTTGCCATACACTTTCCACTCCGTCTCACAGGATAGGTCAGTGGTTTTGATATACCAAGATACCTGAAACAACAGACATGACAGAAACTTAATAACATACTGTATGCAGAGAGATTTAAATGTGAAGCAAGACTTTTGCACAGTAATTAGCCTTGGCTCTTCTCTCAGTCTAAAGGACCTGCTCAATGACCTTTATGTTTTGTCTCCTATTGCAATTAATAAACATGCCAGTGAGGAGAAATTTAGGCCACATGAAATATTTTTATTTTCCTATAAAAAAAGTACTCTGGTTCTTATGTCTCGGTGGATGCACATTACATCCACGCTACAGTACCACACTACATAGCCATCTATTTCTTTCACCATTGTTTAACAATTACTGGTTATAGCAGGTACTTATTAGTGCTTAATTTAATACAGATTTGCTTCTTGTACTTTTAGCTTGATAGTATTCTTAGACCCTGACCTATTTAGGAAACGCAAGCCTCCATTTTTGGCGGAGATGTAAAAGTAAATCAGATGAGCCAAATTAGAGCTTACTATAGAGGCAATGGTATTAAAAATGGTATAAAAACATTCATTGTAAGATAAAAAGTGTGTTAAAACTACAGAACTACAGAATTGCAGATTTAGTAATAAATAAACATTAGATAGATAGACAGACAGACAGACAGACAGATGCCATTCTAGCCTTTACTGGCACAATTAATATGTGTAATTTGCCATAAAAAGCACATGTTGTATACCTATAAAGCTTTGTTCTACAAGTGAATTACAGTCCTTTACAGTTCTGAAACTTTAAAGGTACGATGTAACCACATCTCCAAGTAAAAAATAGATATAAAGGAACAAAAACAACAACTAAAGATACAGTTTGACACTATGTAAATACATTGAATTGAGAGTGTTTAAAGAAGTAGAAGTAAGAGAGATTGACCTGTCTATACTGATCACACACAGAGTGAGGATAGACGCTGTGCAGCACATTACATCCATGGCGATGAAAACATTACAGAAGAGCTGACCAAAGATCCAGTGTCCTCCTTTAAGGTCAGTGATGCTCACGAACGGCATGACAGCTACAGCAACAGCCAAGTCCGCCACAGCCAAAGACACAATCAGGTAATTACAGGGATGCTTCAGTTTCTTCACCAAACATACAAACAGGACCAACAATAAATTCCCACAGATGGTGGAAACAGTTAGTATGATAAGCAGTCCTCCGATCAGCACTTTCTCTGTATTCCCATAGCGCAGAAGATGCTCTGCACAGCTGCTTTTATTGCCCATAAGACTGGAACTGGATGGAGTTATTGCTGGTTCTGCTTGGTTCAAGTGCAGCTGCAGCATCTCAGAGCTCAAGCCGGACATTACAGGTTTTCAGGATTTCTTCACTCTTTCGGACTTCTCATTAGTGACAGAGAGGAAACGATCCATGCAATCCATCAAGCCAATTTACATTGATTAGAAGTTACATCCTGCTTGTTATAGACAACATGTGCTCCTCAGACATCTTCAGACAGTGTTCTCCCCTGTGCATTCATGCTTGTGTGTGTGCGTGTGTGTGTACGTGTGTGTTCATCAGTGTTGGAGAGAGACGCACGTTGTTATACTGCTGATGACTTCTTTTATAAGACTACTCACACTATTTACACTGTTAATAATAAAGGATATATGGCACTGGATATAATGAATATATTTTGTTGTAAGGAAAGACATAGCTGTGTTATCAGAATTAAATGCTCATTTATTCAAAACAAGAGACAGGAACAGGTTCTACTCAGATCCACCACAGCTAATAGATGTACGCACAGGTAAGGCTACCTGCAAGGCATTTCTGCCAGATGCACCTCTGCCAGTGCCAGGTAGGCAGCTGCAGGGTCGTCAGCCGGGAGCCACCCATCCTTGATGTTTCGCTCCTTTAATCCCGGAACATCTCTAGGTGGTGGAGCAGTGGCAGGGTCTCCCTGCCACCCCCTGCAGCTGCCCTAGGATACATCCTTCCCCCAAGCCTTATCTTTCCTGCGTAGCCAGAGCCAAAAGCTCCCCTGCTCTGCCTCCTCTGCCAGATCTTTCAGGGCCTTCTGCAGCTTGGTGCCTCTAACCCCGAGAGTCTTAAGGAAACGCTGCATGGAGGTTCCGGTGAAGCCCCTACAGCCAACCTCCACTGGAAAGATATATGCTCTCCACCCAGCTTGTGTGCATGCAGATGCGAGCTCTGCATACTTCTCCCTTTTCCTCTCAAAGGCTGCCTCCATCCCGTCTTCCCATGGCACAGTTAGTTCGGCCATGATGACAGTCTTCGTGGAGGTGGACCAGATTACAATGTCGGGTCGAAGGGATGTTATGGCAATCTGCTGTGGGAACTTCAATTGGCGGCCAAGATCGGCTCTCAGGTCCCACTCACCTCCTGTTGACAAGAGGGACCTCTCCCGGACAAAACTGCTTAGCGCCTCTCCCCCTTGTCTAACAAATTGGATGGACTTATATGATGTTGTCATGCTGGCTTTATTCACTTCGAGTCTACGTGCTTCAATTACCTCTGCTAGCTTTCGCAGGACACGGTCGTGGCGCCACCCATACCGGCCCTGGGTCAGAGCAGTCTTGCAGCCAGAGAGGATGTGTTGAAGACTGGGACTCTGGTGGCCACAAAGCTGGCAACACTCTTCTGTGCCGTACCAGCGGTGCAGATTCTGGGGGCTTGGGAGGGTATCATACGTGGCCCTGGGTTAGGGTTAGGGTTAGGGTTAGGGGCTCGCTTGGGGCAGCTTCCACAAGTCGGCACAGGTGATGGTCCTATCGGTTACGGCCTCCCAGGTTGTCCATTTCCCTTGCTGGGATTGACAAAAAATCTTTATAAAATGATACTATTTTTGTTCAACCCAATTGAACTTGTACTTCAAGTCTATGAATCCAACTGATGAGTTACATTAATAGTCTTAATTTGCATCCAGATAGAATGTGTGTGTGTGTGTGTGTGTGTGTGTGTGTGTGTGTGTGTGTGTGTGTGTGTGTGTTAAATCTGTGACTTTAATAAGGCAGACCATTTTGCCAGCTATGCAGGTAAAAGACAAATTTTATACAATAAATCTAACAATGTGAGGGATTTAGCACATGATTGTAATGGTGTTTAACACAACCACAGTACACAACTACAGTAGCTGCAGTTTTTCCTTTTTGTTGCAATATGTAAAGAAAAACCATAGAAATATTTTGTCATGACAAATGCACATGTTGCAAAACACTTTTAGCCCAAGAAGCCTGTTTAATGCATAAATGTGCACAATCCAACTATCTATTTATTCTGGGAAATTCTGTGATATTTTAGCAAAGAAAAATGCTTTATCAAAATGATCAAATTCATCACATTCAGAAATGTTATGATTTATTTAATTGTTCAAATAGACATAAAATCTTTTTTGTTTTATTTACACAGTGCAACAGGTGACCCAGACAACATATCTGGCCAAAGCACAGGGCTGACCTACAGACGCACAACAAGAAATTTGCCCATTTTCTCGGTGCTGTGCCAAATTTGTTAGGTTTTATCTGTCAATTACTGTATTACTGTTTTTTAACTGTTTTTAAACTGTTCCTGTGGGCCTGCTGTAAATTATGTCCTGAAAATAGTGCTTGTAAACATTACTATTGGTCATCTTGGCTATAATTACTACACTCAGTACACAATGATGTAATTCATTGTTTATTCTTAGACACTAGCTGGAAGTCATATAACAAATGTAAAACAAAACAAAAAAAAAAGCTTATTGAATTTTGGATGAAATGTACATTATACTCGATTACATCTTCCAAACTGCAACCAACCTCTAATTACCCCATTGTCTTTAACGCCATTTGTCCTAGGAGCAGCACACAAATATTATACCCGGACTCAACTCTGGACCATCACACCACCATAACACTGCACACTATAACCTTTAGCCAACCTGGCCTTATTTACCTTCAGCACTACACCCTGTAATAGGAGACGGGTCTCTGAACCTATCTGAAATTACTAGCTGTACATTATTCCTTTCAACTATCTTTGTACTAGAATGTAAAAACAGAGCTACACTTTAATGTCCTTGTATGCTGACAGTTATTTACAAAATAATATCCCTGCTTAAGTTACTAACCCTAAAATTGTGTGAATTAAGAAATATATGTTTAATACACAAGTTTTTATCATTCAGTGTCTTTTTCATATATATATATATATATATATATATATATATATATATATATATATATATATATATATCTCCCTCTTAACACAAGACTACAAAAATAAACCCTGGATTTATTCCAGTTGCAAAGTTAACTATAAGTAAGATAGGACAGAAGCACATATACCAACAGTAGGATGGAGTGATTACTTCCTGCCATTTTTCCATGATAAAAATGTAAAACATTACACCAAATAATTACAGGATTAACTGAAAGTTAAACAATCATAAACAAGATAACCACATCAACTCCAAAATATGTTCACTAATTTCTTCCTCTAATCATTTGTTGTCTTACCGAAACATTTCCTTGAAAACACAGATGTAATCAAAACTCCTTGTTAATACTCCCTCCTTAGCACTTGCTGCATTTTTGTGGATAGATAGATAGATAGATAGATAGATAGATAGATAGATAGATAGATAGATAGATAGATAGATAGTCCTGACAGGTAATGAAATTCACAATTTAACTAATATTGCAGACAATTAATATCATATTTATCTACAGTATTAATCAAGAATCATTCATTAATTCTCTATAATATTAGGGATATAGTGGGTGGGAGTTTGTGTCATACCCAGGCGAAAAGAACTTGATCATCTTTAGATCGTTTTAATCATGTTTTTGAATCATGTTTAATATGGTAGACGTGTGAACTAGACGTATGAAAGCTGAAATAACACACCGTGCTGGACATACAGTACAGAGGTGAGGTAATAGCATACATTTCAGACAACCTCCACTCAACCTCTCCCCCAATTCCTCCTCCATGCCGTCCTGTGACGTTTTCACGCGTCACGTGACGCGTCACTCGTCACGTGACGACTCCGACCGGCTGTTTGACTCGGAAGCTGCAATGCTCGAGCGAAACGCGTGAGGAAAGAAAAATGACCGACAGCGACCTCGAATTCACGTCCTAGACAGCACGATAGACGTTTTCCATCTGATCAGCGATCGCGCAACGACGTATTACAGCCTTCAGTCGGTCAGTGACTCGTATAACGGCTTCATTCCGGTTCGTCGTCGAAAAAGGTACGCGGTTGACGTAAAAGCGCTCAAGGGTCGGTGCTCGGTCCTATTACGTTGTGAAACTATGGAGAAAGCTACATCACCCGAACATAATGGAGCACCTGAACACTACACGAACGGGCTGATGAACGGGTTTCACTCTGCGCAGTCCGGTCCGAGCGGAGGAGGAGGAGGAGGAGATGACAGTGGCCCGAACTGTAGCGGTGGCCATAATGGTATTGAAAATATCCACCATCTTCACCATCAGGATGTCGCGCACAACAACGGGTCTCCTGCTAAACGCTGCAGGCTTCGGAGACGGATGGATTCGGGGAGAAAACACCGACCACGTAAGTCGCCTCGTCTCAGACATCACACACACACACACACAATATATATATATATACGACTACATATATGTCTAAATTATAGGAGCGGTGTTTTGTCAGGTGCGTTAAATGTGACGTTTTTAACATAATGATAATATATTATTTTTAATATATTATATTATACTGTATTATATGACAAAACACACACCGAAAAACGTGCATTTTATTCTGTGACGTGGCTGTAAATGACGCATTGACAGTTATATTGTTTATTATAACAGTAATGCAGGCTGCATCGTGCACAGACGGCCCTGAAGTGCATTGTGTTGTGAAATCATGTATATGGTCCGAGGTGGGATTTGATTGGCTGCCACAGATTCAGGAGACGTGACAAAACACAGCCGCTCTGATTGACGTGTCTTCCCAGCCAATCAGAAGCGCGGTCCGTGTAAAAAAAAAAGGGGAACGATTAACACGATCACAACACAAATGCACCTTTATTACAGCAGTATATCGTATATCATTGTTTTGTGCAGGTTTTCTGAGAGAAAGAAAGAAAGCAGGTTTATCAGTATATCTGTGTGTGATAGGGTGACGGTTTTGGTACATGGCCTTTGTATTCACGACTCTTTTAATGCCTGAGTACTTTGGTCTCACACCTTTCACCTACATGTGCTGCTGCCAATTAGGCATTTTCTTTTGTTGGACTCAGGTTAAGGTTCCTTCATCGCCTCCGTCCCGAAGATTGCAGCTGTATTGTGAAGAATGAATAGCAGCACAGTATCCACTCTCAGTTTCAGAGTAATTTACATTTACGGCATTTAGCAGACACCCTTATTTCAATTTATACAACTGAGCAATTCAGGGTTTAAGGGCCTTGCTCAGGGGCCCAGCAGTGGCAGATTGGTGGACCTGGGATTCGAACTCATGACCTTCCGGTCAGTAGAAAAACACCTTAACCGCTAGGCTACCACATCCCGGTAACCCCTGTTGCAATTTAATACAAGTGTTTCTTTGCAATGCATGTTTATTTTGTTTCACTAATATTATAATGTTACACTTAAATCTGCAAAAAAAAGATGCTTTCTTGGATCATGATCGTGTTTGCCTCGGGAGTCAAGTCAAGAAGCTTTTATTGTCATTTCAACCATATATAGCTGTTGCAGTACACAGTGAAATGAGACAACGTTTCTCCAGGATCATGGTGCTACATAAAACAAAGACAGGGCTAAGGACCAATTTGCAACGCAACGGCGATGTTATATATAATAGTAAGGTATTATAGTACACTACTATATTATAGTAGGGTCTTACTGTTTTATTAGTTTTCTGATGCATGTCTTATTGCTTTGTTTGGAAAATTAATCTAAAACACCACTTCCAAACTTTTTATCGTGTCCTTGTGATTTAATTACGTCTAGGTTATTGAACACAGACTATGCTTTAAATTTGTTTTAATCCAAAATAAATTGTTGTACATATCGACAGTTTAAGCTAGTTTTACAATTACAGTGTAACCTGTTAAAAATTAAATGTTAAAAATAAAATGAAATTTCTATTGATTTCATTATAAATGTGAATTACAAAATTATTCCATTTTTATTTTTAAGACATATTGACAAAAAGGCAAGTATCTCTAGGGCATATGTGTACCACTAATATGACAAATGCATGTTTCTAACAGTCCTAATGGTGTATTTTAGCATTTCCGTGGTTTGGCATGGATATCGGTGGCACTCTGGTGAAGTTGGTGTACTTTGAACCAAAGGACATCACAGCTGAAGAGGAGCAGGAGGAAGTGGAGAGCCTGAAGAGTATTCGTCGCTACCTAACATCCAATGTGGCCTATGGCAACACAGGCATCCGTGATGTGCACCTGGAGCTGAAGAACCTGATCATGTGCGGCCGCAAGGGCAACCTGCACTTCATTCGCTTTCCCACACACGACATGCACAGCTTCATCCAGATGGGCCGGGACAAGAACTTCTCCAGCCTGCATACAACACTATGTGCTACTGGAGGGGGGGCCTACAAGTTTGAGGAGGATTTCAGGACGGTTAGTTAAAAAAATTCATATAGGAAAGAAAAAAGGGCCATATAGTATTGATTTTTTTGGACTGTGATATTTTCCTACACATTTTGACATTTGCTTTTTTTTTTAATTTCTGGCATTTGAGAGACAACCTTATCGAGAGTATTCTCATTTATACAGTTGAGCAAATGAGGGTTAAAGGCTTACTTTTACAGTCGTTACTGACAAATTTAAATTTGGCTAAAACAGAATTGAAAATAATTCCCACATTTATTCTTGCATGCCAAAGCAGGCCAAACTGGTTCTCCACATTTGCTGGTGTCCTCTGGGGGAAGGGATGTGTCACATTGCTAAGAGCATTGGTACTGCTCATATCACTTCTTGGAGTAGGCTGCAAAATGAGACCTATTCTACACTATATGAGCCATGTAATTGTAGTAAATTTCAGATAAGTCTTACAATTACCATATGTGCTAAAGCTGCCTCTCACTGTGGATGTGTTTACTGTTAGGTGGCAAATCTGGAGCTGCAGAAGCTTGATGAGCTGGACTGCCTGATCCAGGGCCTGCTCTACGTCGACTCGGTCGGCTTCAATGGCCACGCAGAGTGCTACTTTTTCCAAAACCCCTCTGATCCTGAAAACTGTGTCAAGACGCCATGTTGCCTTGACAATCCCTTTCCCATGTTGCTGGTAAACATTGGCTCAGGAGTCAGCATTCTGGCAGTTTACTCCAAAGACAATTACAAACGGGTCACTGGCACCAGGTAAATTACCCCAGTACATCTAAACAAAAATACTATTTGTGAACTATTAACATTAGGGAGGGGAAGTCTGTCTGTCTATCAAAGTGTTATATTTGTTTTGTATGCAGATCAATTTGGCAGTTCATTTTTTTTTGGGTGGATGACAATCAAACCTTTTATGAGTTTAGAGTTTTAAAATAATGTCATGTATTTTCAGCACTTTGACCATAATACACAACCTGTGTCTTTCTCAGTTTGGGAGGGGGTACGTTTCTCGGCTTGTGCTGCCTGCTAACCGGTTGTGAGACGTTTGAGGAAGCTTTGGAAATGGCGGCCAAAGGGGATAGTACAAATGTCGACAAGCTGGTAAAGGACATATACGGCGGTGATTATGAGCGCTTTGGTCTTCAGGGATCTGCTGTAGCATCGAGGTATCAAATGATTTTTTCCTGTCTGCTCAATAAATCTTTATAGAAACCATGGACCTTCTTTATGGAAGCTTAAGCTTTTTTTATGAGCTTTTTTTTTTTTTTTTGTCCTTTAGTTTTGGTCACATGATGAGCAAGGAGAGGCGTGACAGCATCAGCAAAGAAGACTTAGCCAGAGCTACTCTTGTCACCATAACAAACAACATTGGTTCCATTGCCCGCATGTGTGCTGTGAATGAGGTTTGTTTATTTCTTTTTATATATATATATTTATATATATATACATTTGCATATTTATAATTTAACATAGCTATGAATCACTTTATTCATTATGATGTTGCACTCGTTCTGCAGTATGTTAATACACTAGATGGTTTTCATTATTTGACATCTATCTTCTACTCAATATTACTCACTCACTCACTCATCTTCTACCGCTTATCTGAACTACCTCGGGTCACGGGGAGCCTGTGCCTATCTCAGGCGTCATCGGGCATCAAGGCAGGATACACCCTGGACAGAGTGCCAACCCATCGCAGGGCACACACACACACACACACTCTCATTCACTCACGCAATCACACACTACGGATAATTTTCCAGAGATGCCAATCAACCTACCATGCATGTCTTTGGACCGGGGGAGGAAACCGGAGTACCCGGAGGAAACCCCCGAGGCACGGGGAGAACATGCAAACTCCACACACACAAGGCGGAGGCGGGAATCAAACCCCCAACCCTGGAGGTGTGAGGCGAACGTGCTAACCACTAAGCCACCCTTACTCAATATTAAATTCACTTTATTAAAATGAAATGTATTTTAAACGTCTCCAAAATCTCACCAATAACACACCAAAAAGGAAGCATTTTGAGCCTGTGGGAAGCTGATACTGTTTGCTTTAAGCTTCTTTACAGTGTTGCCTTGTAGCATGGAGATCAAGCAGCATTGTACAGGGCTTTCAAAGCACACAGAACAACACATTCTCACCATGCTACTGTCCCTGCTGTTTGTTCCTACATGTTTAGTTGTTAGAAAAAGAAATTATTGTAGAAAATAGACCGAAAATGGACGTATTCTGATATAAAGTCGTGTACTGAGCTTAGTGCTTGGGCTTAACAGTAGGAATCTTCAATGGAGGTATGATAAACTCCCCTGCTGGAACAATAGAGGATCAAGTGCATCATTTTCACACATTCACTGTTTTGTTCTTTGTTGGTGGTTCTGGTGATTATTTATTTATTTATTTATTTATTAAATTATTTTGCAATTTATAAACATTACATAGCATCATTGAGACTCTCAGCAAAACCTGTATTTCCTTTCCCCATTTATGCGAAGATAGCTATGTAATTTCTCTTATGTAACTGCATGCACTCTGTTATTTGAATTATACAGGAACTCCTGGGGGTTTCCAGTAGGGGGCGATGTGAGGTTGAAATTTGTCGTGACACTGTTTACACTTAGGCCATGGTGTAACAATTTGCTTATATCGATGAATAACTAAAACAATTTACTTTAGTTTTAAAGGCAAAGTGTCATGAACAAATATAAACACTGTTTATTTATTTATTTATTTTAATGTAATTTATGGGAATAACTGAAATATTGTGGACAGATGACACTAGAGACTGAGTGGATGTGGCTTAAATGATAAAAGAAAAGCACATTATAAATGTTATAGTTAGACCAAACTAGATCTTTCTCTTCAAATAAGATCTGACCCTTGGTTAAATAAGCCTAGATGTGACATTTATGATGTGTCTTTAAATGTGTTGTTTTATTAAATGTGTTAACATATTAAATGTGTTTGATGTTGCTGTGTTTAGAAAATTGAAAGAGTTGTATTTGTTGGGAATTTCCTGCGAATCAACACGGTTTCTACAAAGCTGCTAGCGTACGCCATGGACTTTTGGTCAAAAGGACAGTTGAAAGCCCTGTTTTTGGAACATGAAGTAAGTGCCTGTTAAGGTTAAAAAGCTTATTAATTGCTTTTAATTGCTGCTGCGTGAGTACTGATGTTTAAATGACTGTTCAATCCATGACTGTCTGCTTAGCACATTTGACAAAGGTTGTGGTAAACTTGCTAACATAGATGATCCACCCATTTGCAGGGTTATTTTGGGGCTGTTGGTGCCTTCCTAGAGCTACTGAAGATGACTGATGACCTCTGAGGCATTGAAGAACTCCTGAATTTTCTAACCAGAAGCTGCTGTAAGATGTCAAAGAACGCCTCCTCCTATAACCAGGAAAAGCCAAGTCAGCTATCTAAGATGATGCCTGTCTCTCTGTTTGAAAGCTTAATGCAAGTCTAATCTAGAAACCTGTATCGGGTGTGGAGAGTATTGTGTGTGTTTGCCACTAATAAGAACGGTACAGTCTGCTGTAAAATAAAATGAAGATGGTTATGTTATAATAGTCAGTGCCCCATAAGCCAAAATCTGCTGATTTTTAGAGTGATGCTGAGCACTTCTGCAAAACCCCATGTGTTGTATGTTTTAAATATTTGGCATAAAACATGACTTAATAGAATTGAAAGTAATCATCATCTCCCCCACCTTGCCTGTCCTGAGTCATGGTTCCATTGTATTATAGTCTTCTTTACCTCGTCCAAAATGTTTCGGTGAGATTTTGGCCAACTTTTCTGGTTTTAAAGGTCCAATAAGTAAGTTTTTTTTATTTTTTTATTTTTTAACCATTCACACTTAATGGTAGATAATATAACCGCTTATTTTGAGGAATGTGGCTATGACGTCATTGTCATAGGGACATGCTGATGGCTGGTAACAAGAAGTAATTCGTTGATCTCGTCAGTCGACTCCCTTTTCAGTTCATACTGGCCACGCTGGAGTTACGTCCACTTCACATGTTGCAAAAAAAAAAAAAAAAACCCCAGGAAAGAACATGTGACCAACAAATGATTAGCAGTTAGTCAGTAATATGCAATGTACAGCAAAGCCGATAATTCCCTGATTAAGATATGAGCGTTATTATGCACACCTCAGTAAACTGAACACTGTGGTCCAGCATTAGTGTACACAGGAAACGGCCTGATCACCGGGGCAGGAGATTTGAGCATTACTTATTGGACTTTGATATTTATGTTGGAAAAATCTGTACAGTGAAATCATTTAGAAAAAATTTCATACAATGACTAAACAGTATTCGCCAAAACAAATAAATTATATAGGTCTACGTCCTTCTCCATCTGAATGTCTAGAAGCTATACATTTTGGGACCAAGGTTTTTTGTGTTTACTAATCAGCTTTTTTTTGTTAGATGAGTGTAGTTGAATTTAGCCGATTTCTTCAATATTAGCAGTAACGATCTGCTTTTATCCCATAGTCTGAATGATGAATTGTTTGTTGGATGACTACTCTATTCACATGACCATAATTCTCTGTACCCTTGTGGTGTACTTACACTGTAATAGATGTTTTTATTATTATTATTATTATTATTATTTCTTTGTTTCTATTTAAACCACACTTTTGCAGATTGTGTCATTTTAGCGCTAGTCATTCTCTGTGGCATTATATGATGGTATCATAGTTTAACTTGAAACTTCAATTTTGAGCCTCTAAACATGTCTCCTGCCTTTGTCCCCGCCTTTCTAACAAATGCCTTCATCAACCTCTGTACGTTTCTTTTAAAGAAGCCCAGCACAATGTACCTTTAACATCAGCATGCACCTTTAGGCTTGCTGTGTAACATGTTCCCATGACAAAGTGCCGCAATGAAGAAATGGATTCTTTAATCTTTGCCAGAGCGACCGGGGCTGAGGCTGTTGGGTTAAACATGGCTGATAGATACTGAATATCAAGATAGTCTGTGAAATCCAATTACTGTAACAAATTCACAATCACAGCTCTAGGAATTTAAAGGAATGGTTTGTGAGAGAACTTTAGCGTATGCAGAATATCAGCAATACAATACTGCTGACCGACTAGTATTTTAAGCAAATATACAGAGTGTTAAGCTAATCATAGTAAATAAAGACGAACACTAGTAATACTTTCATGTCACCTCACATGTTTAGTATTCAATCACCAGCTCTCAGCAGCCACACCTACACGTTTTATGTCTATTTATAATGCCTCATAGTCTGAAACTCATTTGTTATTAAGGGCACATGGACTTTTTAGCTTCAGCAAACATTGCAATGCCAATGGGAATCAAGCATTCCCTTTTAATGTGTAGAGATTTAAAACCGTACGTGATGCTGGATTTTTTCCCCCACATTTCATCCTCTCATTACCTTTACTTAGTCCTCAGAATTGCCTTATGCTCTGTTGGTCGCCATTTTGACTGCTGAGTGTCTGTGTATGCGCAATGGCAGTCCAACACAACACGTTTTTTTCACACGTTTTTTCCCCTCTTTTCTTTCCAGTCAAGTGTTACGGGGTGCCTTTACTAATGGAGACCAGACTTTTATCTGTGCATTTTTCTTTGTCATCTAGATGTCATTGTAAAATGTTAATTTTGAGTTGGTCTGTTTGTGTTTATTTATTTATTTTTTTTCTTTTGTTATTCAGGAAATTTAATCCATATGTTAGTACACACTGTTCAAATCTCCGAGTCACTGCAAACTAAAATTACACCAGGAAGAATGATATGAATTCAAAGGAATGTGAGACAAGTTGAGGCACTACAGTCTTTGTCATTAATGGTAAAAATGTGTACCAGGCTTGTGTCTGTCTAACGCATTACTGGTAGGGCTTAACATATCTTCAGGCGTGTTCGATTTCTGTTTGTTTGTTTGTTTGGGTTTTTTTTTTGTTTTCATTTGTGTGGTGTTGTTTTTTTTACATTCACACCAGCCTGTTGAGTCATGCTTAATGCATTATCATCACAAAACTTTAGAGTTGATATGATTTTAGTAATAAAATCTTCCACAGTCTGGTCTTATCTTTTATAACAGACCATGTATTCTTTTGCTTTCACAAGTAATAAGAACAACATACATGCCTGATTGCGTACCAGAATGTGCTTGGTCTCAGCTGTGTGGCACATAAGCAGTCTGTTAAAAGGCAGTATATTACCATGTGTGTAATCGTCCCCTTCAGTGTTGTCACTCTGATCTGGCGGACCCTGTGTGTGGACCTTGTTTACATGTTGTAGAGGGGGTCGAGACTTATTTCTGCCCCATGTGGAATTAAAAGCTCATTCCAACCTGCTCTAAGATTTCATGTCCTCACAAATCTCTTTTGATATTTTTTCCGTTTATTCTTCAGATCTTCTCTGTTGTCAACAAACCTTGTGAAACCTTTATTAAATGTGATGAATCTATGAAAAGGTCTTCAGTGTGTTCTCATTTAATGGCAGTAGTGTGTGTGTATGTGTCTGTGTCTCTGTGTGTGTATATGTGTGTCTGTGTCTCTGTGTGTGTATATGTGTGTCTGTGTGTGTATATGTGTGTCTGTGTGTCTGTGTCTCTGTGTGTGTGTATATGTGTCTGTGTGTATATATCTGTGTATGTGTATATATGTGTCTGTGTGTATATTTGTCTGTGTGTGTGTGTATATATGTGTGTGTCGTGTGTGTATGGAAATACATAAATAGACATAAGTACACAAAAAAAATAATAAATAGTTATTTACGGCTTACAGGTCTACCGAGGTCTTCGCCTCGGTATAAATATAGTAAGTGATGCATTAGACTGTGTCTAAAGTTGTGCACTACAGAACACAGTAGTATGCTGCCATAGTGCGCTCCCAAATGTGACCACTTCTGTTTTTGTACTTTTCTTTTAAACCTACTATGTAGTATGTTAGTACGCAGGTTAGGAAGTCGCCCAGGAAACGCACGAGCTTCAGTGCTGTAGGTCCACATCCGTCCCACAACATGCTGAGTCGAGTCGCTTGGACAGAGCAGGATGTTTCCGCCGCTGAGAACTCGGGCGCTGGAGGGAAGTTTACCACCTCGGTAAAATGATGGTGGAACCTCAAAAGTTACACAATGTCTAACTTGTTTATGGGTTCTAGCTTGTTTACTGTAGAGCGGTTTGTGTTGTGGAGGCCGATGAGGAATCGCTTCACTGTTTAACTGCACGAGGCTGCTGCTGACTGCTGCAATGGTAAGGACCATCACCTTGTTTTTCTTATCTTTCAGTGGAAAGACAGAACTCAACAAACCTGAAAGCAACAGATAAGTATAAAGAGCCATGGCATATAATATATATATATATATATATATATATATATATATATATATATATATATTTATATATATATATGTACACACACACATATGTGTGTATAATATGTATATATATATATAGGTTACTATATATTATGAGGCTTATATAAGGCTCTCATATATATAAGGCTCTATTAACATACAGAATCTATGACTCTAATGCTCACCATCAATACTATTAATAGCCTGTGCCGCATGTGATCTGATTCAAAACCTTACACACTAATTTCAGGCATATACACATTAGATTTTCTAATTAATCACAATCCTGAATTAATTAGACATAAACTACTGCTACTGAGTTAAGATAGAACTGAAATGGAGACTAAGGTTAGTGCAAGTCAAATAAAAAACAAAAAGAAAGTTATGTTCACTCAGGAAAAAAACAATATTACAATAATCTTTGCTAATAGTCTTTCTTAATAGTCCTGTCATAAATAAAAGCAGATATTGCATATGTGTGTATTTATATATATATATACATACACGTATATATATTTATATATATATATATATATATATATATATATATATATATATATATATATATATATATATATATATACGTGTATGTATATATATATACATATGAACAATGACCAATACATAAGAGTAAGTTCATTTTTGCTGACATTTGCTGTCTGCAAAATTCTGCCCTTTGTGTACAAATCATTTGAATTGATTATCCATGTGTTATCTAGCGGATGTTTGTGGTGGAGGTGGAGGTTGAGGTTGGTAATGGGAAACTGAGAACCACTGGATGTTTTGTTCCAGGAAAAACATGTCCAAACATACATCGGCCTTTCATCAGGGTTAAAAGGTTTGCTGGGGCAGAAAGCAGGTTCCTGAGTTATTATGGCAGCTCCAGTTATTAAATGAACCATTATGAGAAAACATGTCACCTTTCTCAGACCAGCTGTGAATCATTAGTGCGGGCCATATGTTGAGAAATCAAGGACACTTTAGCGGGCTCCACTCATGTCCTAAGGCTACATGGGCACGCTGTCTGTTAATCATTGTAGCTCACCTCGTCACTTATTTCCAGTCCTTCTTTTAGTGACATCCTGTGCTCAGTGGAGTAACTGCATCTTCAAAAGGAACTCCTTGAATGCCAAGTGTGCTTAAGACAGGGTGTGAAGAGTTTCTGTGTGTGTGTGTGTGTGTGTGTGTGTTTTTATGAATGCATGTGCTTTGGACTTGCTGTTAAGGAGCAAAAAGTGGAGGTGGGTGCAGCTTCCATGGCTCAGGAAAAGAAGAGAGAAAAGACAGCAGGAGTGCTTCCTCCAGATGGTGGCTGGGGCTGGATGATTGTGGCCGGCTGTTTCATGGTTACTGTCTGCACTCGTGCTGTAACAAGGTAAAACCCGTTTGGATCACATCAATACTCCTTAATGTTGGGTTATTTTACCATTTTCTGTATACACCACCTTAGCATTGTCTGCAATAGTAAGAAGAATCTTCTTACAATTGAATTTGAAATTGCATACAATGTCAAACCCATTATATGAAAAACTTTAATAATTAAGTGTGACTTTCTGGTGGGTCTGAGCATCTGTTTCTTATGTAGTTAAACTTTGCTCAAATGTAGACATGGACAGAGCAGATAACATGTAGAATTCTATATTTAGTTCATTTCACTGTGAGAATTCTTGAAAATAAATTGAGCACAGCGGGTCTGAGTTTTCTCTCATGGCCAGTTCAGGTTACAGTACATTTGCAACGTGGGTAAACAACTTGGAAAGCTGTCAAACAAGGGGCCACAGTGGTCTTACTGGTTTTACAGGTAATAGTTCACAGCCCACTATAATTTACTCTAATTTACCTGGGATTAAGTGTGACAGTTTAATCTTTGAGGAAAGACATATATTGTTTAGTGTGAATACCTTGTGTTTGGTGCCCTATAATCAGAAATATAGAGTTGTTGAAGTTGCTGTGAAAAGTGTTGAGTTGTTAAAGTGTTGTTATCTATGCCATGTCGGTGATCCTATTGGTGTCCTATCGGTGATCTTGTGTGAAACAATAAATGATGAGAAAATACCTGATGGCCTATGACCCAAGGCAAGAACATGCTGTTCTCTGCACTTATTTATTTTGCAGCCTGTGTGATGTCCCTTTTGTGCTGGTTAGGAAAGGTGTGGCTGTAAACTTTCAAGTTATTCCATTCCATATTCCAGAGAAGCAGATTTAGAGCAGTGATGGTATCTCTCACTTTGACCAACAGAGAAACTGACAACTTTATGTGGCAGATCACGATTTAGAAACTTTGAACATGGAGAGTGAATTAATTGACTTAAATTACTTCTTTCAAATAAAAATGAATAAATAAAAGATAACATAAACTGTCATGGCCTCCCACCCTGTACATAGGTACCAGAAATATGTGGTGGTAAACAGTCTTGTCCAGATTAAATGATTCCTAATGGGATTCTTAAGGGAAAGTCTCCTTAAACCTGAAAGAGCAACTTGACCCCTTTTTTCTCTTTTTTTATTTTATTTTAGTCAGTATTTCATATGCAGATGGGTGTGGTTTAGAACCTGAAGAAATGACTTGGCCCTAATTTGGCTGGCTCTAACCAGTCTGAACAGAATGAAAGACATCTCTCCCTCCCGTGGCCCCGGGCTAGCTTTGCATGTGTGTTCTTTGGCCAATGATTGAGTATGTAAGAGTCACTGGCTGTCAGATTCACTCTTACTGATTTGACCCTGGTCTCCTGCCTGGTGCTTTCACCCTGTTTGTTCAGGTGCAGACAGACTGGGGTGAGGCTTGTGCCTCATTAGCCCTTTTCCCAGCTCTCCAACTCCAAAGCCCCCCTAGGACGACAAAGCTGAACTTCTTACTGTCCAGCAAAGCAGCAATAATTACAGGATTCAGCGTCTCCTCTCATTTGATAGAAAGTGGTTCTGTTTAATTATGGAATGTGATGTTTTTATGGAAAACAGAGCAGTAATCAAGAATATCACATGCTTTGAAATTCAGTGCATATATTACACATGTAATTACATTTTGTTTTTCTTTTTCTAGATGCATCTCCATTTTTTTTGTTGAATTTCAAATGCATTTTGCACATGATTACTCTGGGACCGCATGGATCCACTCGTTAGTAGACTGCACCACCATGCTGTGTGGTATGTGATCTTTAATTGATTTTATTTTTTGCATGTACTATGTAAAAAAAAATTGTCTGAATCCAGCTAAGCCAATTCTTTCTTTCCTATTCAGATAAAAGTATACATTGTCAAACATATATATCTCTGGTTTAGTGCTCACAGTGTTTAGATGTTAATTATTTCTCCTCGAATGTGACATCTTGCTGTTAGCATGTTGAACTTATTTTGCATACTTTAAACATATCCAGCATTTGCAAGAGAACAACCCCTTTACTATGTGTAGCTTTCATTTGGAATTAGACAATAGAAAGATTGAAAGGCCACAGGAGGTTCAACCCCCTCTCTCTTTTCTTGAAATTTAGCAAGACACAGCTTGACTTGTAACAGCAGGCACATTTGTTTTTGTTCTTCATGCTAATGTCTGCTGTCACAACACCTAGTATTTGTAGGGAACTGAGTGTTTCCAAAAATAAAAAGTGAACAGCCCTAATCATTGCTGTAGGCTTATTAACATAAAGTTTTCCTTTGCTGACATTAGCTGACATGGTAATTTTCTTATCAACAAACTGATAGCATAGTTTTTGCTGGCCAAAATCCTAGTGAGTTCAATGAGTTGAAAAAACTGCAAGCTTTGCAAGTTAATAAAATCCGTGTTACAACCTTTTACACGTGTCTCAACCAAAAGTCAGGTGATAGCATTTTAAAGTCTGGTTATGCTCAAAAGTGAATATTTAATTCTTAATTCACAGTGGCATAATGGATTGGTGAGAACTGAACCATTATACTACACACAGACACACATAAGTTACATAACAGAAAGTTACAGATAGTTATATGAAGATAATCAGTGCGACTCCATGAATTTCCTGTTAGAATTCATTTTGTTTTTCAATCCAATTAGGACATTAGTACTTGTGTATATTAGAGGTAACAAATAAACCAGTCAGTTAAAGACACTAATTCTATTGGGACAAAATATCAACATACACCAAGTTGACGGTTACTTTATGTAGTCTGGAAGTTGGAGGCATCAGTGAACAAGGCTGCACATCTACCATCAATAGAGTCCATGACCTGAAAGGCTGTTTTGCAACTCTAAGACCAGCATAAATTCAGAGTGAAGTTTGTAGGTTATCACAAGGTATTTTGAGGGGTGTTCTTTGCTCAGATCTTCTTTGCCGGAAAAGCAACCTGTGCACTTCAGAAAATAGATGGCAGAATAAGGAAGGAAGATGATATAGAAATACTGAAGCAACACTTCAAGACATGAGCCAAAAAAGTTAAATAGGCCACAACTGGGTCTTCTAACCCCGACCTGAATCCCAGAGAAACTTTGAACAAACCTGTCTGAGACAAGGGGCCCAAAATGTATATATAATGTTTTGACCCCTTGAAAATCTGATATCGAAAATAAAAGCTGAAATGAATTGAAGTGAATGAAAATCGAATTGAATGAAATTAGTTTTTTTAGCTACTCATTAAAATCGACCTTTCAAATTTATTAGAAATAAATTTCCCATACATACAGTGATAATTCAAACAGGAAAAAGTATAGAAACATCTTAACTTTGAAAATAATATATTACAACTTACCTTGCAAATGAACTTTGGTGCTGTATTTGCTGTAATCAATGCTTTGCTGTGTTATTTGACTGTATTTTCTTCCAATGGCAGCTCCTCTGGGCAGTCTGATTGGGAATCAGCTCTCATGTCGTGTGGCTGTGATACTTGGGGGATTCTTAGCCTCTACTGGAATGGTGCTTAGCTCTTTTGCCACCAGTTTAGAGTACCTCTACCTCTCTCTAGGTGTCTTAACTGGTAAGGCACCCTAAATTAATCCAGATTCATTCAGTCTCATCTAATTTGAAAGTTTGTTTTGTTACTGAAGCCCAAGAAATGAGGAATATAATATAAATGGGATAATATTGTAAGTTGATGGCTGAAAGTGTTGGTTTTCTTTGCAGGACTTGGCTTTGCTCTCTGTTACACAC
This sequence comes from Tachysurus vachellii, assembly GCF_030014155.1. Taxonomy (NCBI): domain Eukaryota; kingdom Metazoa; phylum Chordata; class Actinopteri; order Siluriformes; family Bagridae; genus Tachysurus; species Tachysurus vachellii. Next base: position 17,311,072 of record NC_083461.1, on the reverse strand, counting down.
CAGCCATTGCTATGGTTGGAATTTATTTCTGCGAAAGGAAGTCTTTGGCTTATGGCATTGCTATGTCTGGCAGCGGCATTGGCACGTTCATACTGGCCCCTGTGGTGCAGCTACTGATAGAACACTACTCTTGGCGTGGTGCTCTGCTTATCCTGGGAGGCTTGGTGGCCAACCTGTGTGTGTGTGGAGCTCTGCTAAGGCCTATCACGCTCAAAGAAGAGGAAGCCTTGCCCTTGCCAATGGACACTGAGTGTGGATACAGTTCAACACCTCTCACATGTGATCAGAAAGAGACAAACAACAAAGAGCAGAAAAACACCAAACAATGCTGCATGCAATTCATGCAGGACTACCATTTCCTGCTAATGCCCGATTTCCTGGTCTTGGCAGGCTCCTTCCTGCTCCTGGCCAGTGGCTGCAGCCTGCCGTTTGTTTACTTAGTGCCCTACGCACTAGATGTTGGTGTCAGTCACCACCATGCTGCTTTTCTTATGTCTATTTTAGGTGTCATTGACATTGTGGGCAATATAACCTTCGGCTGGCTCACAGACAGAAGGTGAACTACAGTGGATGCTTACACAGTTTCATGCTGAGAAAACATTAATTGTGTGGGAGATTAAGCAGTCCATTCACATGCTCATGAAAAAAATAACAAGATTCCATCAGAGACATTTCCACAATATCTCATCACAACCTGATTTGGCTTATGTCCATTTCCCTATCCATCATCTTAATAAAAGTCTGACATTCATTTTCATCTTTAAGCAGAATAACGTTTTACCAGCCAAGTTTCTAAATCTGTCTTAAAGGTTCCTTTTTGCCACAGTTACATTTGATAGGTTTTCTAAGACCAGAGTCTTTTTCTTATTAGCAATTATAACTAATTCCTTTTAATTATAAAATATATTGTATAAGAAGTGGATTATACTGTCTATACATTTTTAAATAGTCTCAAGTGACCAATTGGCAGATCACTGATGTCTATTTGTAAGGGTTATCCAGGTATTTGATTGATGATATTTGTCATGTATCTGAGAGGCTTTTTTTAGTTCAAAAATTGATGCTAAATTCTAACCAGTCTTTCAGAATATCCTGACTGAAATATCTTTCCATTTTTTGCAGGTGCTTGAAGAAGTACAGGAGCATTTGTTACATGGCTGCTGTGGGTATGGAGGGTCTCTGCTGCTTCCTCATCCCTCTCCTACATACATTTGCTCTGCTGGTGCCCTTCTCGGTGCTCTATGGCTATTTTGATGGTGCTTATGTGGCCCTTATTCCTGTGGTGACTTCAGATGTAGTGGGGACAGCATGCCTGTCATCTGCACTCGGTGTTGTGTATTTCCTGCATGGTATTCCATATCTGCTGAGCCCACCTATTGGAGGTGAGTGTTAGCAGGTCTTTACTTACAGTACATACCTTACATACACTTTCTATCTTAAATCATTAGCCATTTGGAATTTGTCCTACTGGAACTGTTTTACTGTAAAATAAAATAAGTGCCACATTATTTGTAACTAAGTTAAGAATTTGGCCTGAATTTGTATTAATAATTAGAGATTAGATGTGCTAAAACATTAGCTACATTTAAATCTAGACTCAAAACTCATCTGTTTAGCTGTGCATTTTTCTGAATGAGCACTGTGCTACATCCAAACTGATTGCACTACCTATAATCCTTTCCTCTTTTAATTGTTTTAATTTCATTTTAAATCAATTTTCATATCATTTTAAATGTTTTGAAATTCCTTGTTTTATTGTTGTGATTATTGTTTTTATGATTATTTTACTTTCTTTTATGTAAAGCACTTTGAATTAAAATTGTGTATGAATTGTGCTATATAAATAAACTTGTCTTGCCTTGCCTAATAGGTTTTGATGTTATATTCTTCTGCTTCTCAGGCTGGTTGGTGGACACCACAGGCACCTACACAGCGACGTTCTTTCTCAGTGGCTTTGCGCTCATTTCCAGTGCTCTCCTGCTGTGTACCATCACTGTGGTCCGCCACTGCCAGAGAATTCAGAGGAACTCGCTTAGCAAAGTCACCACAGCAGAAACATGTGAAGCCAAACAGGCAGACTTTTATACTGCAAAAATCTTATAGAGTTGAACCTATCATTTATATGACCTGTTATCTTTTATTTTTGTACACAATGCAAGTACATAGACTTAAGTAGTTGGGGAAAACATTTGTAGCATTACCAGATTTCCACAGTCTCAAATCCCATGAATGTGCCTTTTCTATCTTCTAAACATTGGAAACAGAAAAGGTGGGTTAGAGTTGGTGCATATTGCATCTAGTTTTTACAAAGTGTTTGTCCAATATAATATATGAAAATAATTGTTCAAGACTTTAAGATTAAGACTTCATGATTTTTTCTTTAAATAGGCAAGACCATGATTCACTGCCACAAGAGGGCAGTGCTGATTTATTTAACTCACTAGTCTTGGACATTGTTGGATGCTGCCATGTTGACACACAATGTTTATATCATGTACATTGACAGGATAAATAGTTTTTAGTGACCGTTTTATAAGCTAGTTTTACATATCATCTTTATTTTATGGAAGCAAAAAGTGTTACAATGTCTTTTGCAATAAACATGAAAATAAATTATGATTAATAAAAGATTAGCCCAGTGAAATATATTTTCTCTACTGGTCCCATGCTGTTGTTTTGAATGAGCATTTATTTCTGTTAATAAAATAATATACATGTTTAATACTGACATTTTTCTATGTGTCTGCTAAACAAGACAAATTAGTGTATAGAAATGAATAGTGAAAGATCAGAATGATAGTGAGAGGCAGTGTAGAAGTATGTAATTACACTGATATAAAGCCACCCTTAGCATAGCCAGAATATTTAAGATATTGCTAAATATTTGTATTTTGCAGAATTTTCTCAGCAGTCTTAAGGCCCTGCATTTCTCTTCTATTTCCTTTCAAAGCTTCTCTGGGTTCTTCCACTCCCGGGGCTTTTAGATGACCGTCTATCATTAATCTTTTTCAAATGTTTTGCACTTTTTTGCCCATCTTTTGTGTCTTCACCTATCTTCAGACATTCCATATGATAAGTGATGGCGTCAGACATGGATCTTTTTTTGTACTGCTGAAACTGAGCATAACAGAGATAAACAGTTTGTAGGCTCTCATTCTTTTCTTTAGCTGTCTGCAGAGTTTGCTGAAACAGCTCTTCAGCACGATCTAGCTTCCCATCCTCGCTGTACTGAACTGCCAGCTCCGTCATAGCTATAATAAAGCCACACTTAAGTTCGGTGGCTTTGTCTAAATGATAAATGCAATGACTACGAAGCCTCTGAATCTCATCATCAGCTCTTGGAGTGCTTTGAATTCCTTCACGTTGCAAATCATTTTTTTTTCTCTTGTAACACAGAGCTAGCTGATGATGTATAAATCCTGATGTGGGTGACTTCTCTAAAGCTCTTTTTAGCAGGGCGATGGACCTCTCCACAGAGCCATAGGCTCGCAAAAATTTACCCACATATCGAATGACATTAGGAGCATTTGGAGAACCCTCCAGAGCTTCTTCCATCAATTTCTCGCCTTCATCATACTCCGTGGATTCAGCAAGCTTTACAGCTAGGAGAGCTTTAAGTTCATCATTATCCGAATTTGCTTCTATGGCCTGTCGCAGGTGTTTAATTGTTAACAAGTTGGGTACACTGGGGTCACGTTTTTCTGTTCTGTTGAGAACAAAGGCATATCCACAATTCCACTGAGCATTCCTGGGCTCTAGCTCCAAAGCCTTCTCAAAGCACTCTTTAGCCCGACTGTAGTACTGGCGAGAGAACTTGAATAAGGCCCAAGCCTTTTCTCCAAGCACTTCATGATGAAGACCCAAAGGAGAATCAGGGAATTTCTGTGCAATGCTTCTGATCTTCTCCAGGGAATTCTCACATTCACTAAATAATTTCATGTGATACTGTAGCCAGGCCAGATTCCCATAGGGCACTATGAGCCACTTGTCACAGTCATTATCCCAGTGCTCTCTAATGAGCTCTACACCCTTCTGCAGGAAATCAAGTGCGTCTTGAGGAGATCCTAGAAGGTACTTGACAAATCCCAAAGAGTTGTATGTCTGCGCTAGACCCGCGTTCCCACCTAGTTTAAAGTCAGCATGCTGCTCCAGTCTGTTTAAAAGATCTGTGAGATCCAGCTCTTCTTTTTGCAGCTCCCAGGTGAAGTGACACTCAAGCTCGCGCAGTTCATCCTCAAGAACGGTTGCTTCTGTTGAACTGGAAAACAAAACAATCGCCTTGACGTCACATCACAGACTCGAGCCTAAAATATTTGACGCACTTATTTGTTTGTGTATTTATTTATTTGTTTGTTTAATATACGTTAATTATGCCTACCTCATCGTGATCGTCTCACAGGACTCGGTGGTGAAGAAATAATGCTAAATCGAAACTTATAGAGATCATGGGCGTGTATTTAAAGAGACAAGTTCATTTCTCGTAGGGACAAAATATACTGGAGTCAAGTTATCAAGTTGTACTTTATGAATCTAATGTGCATACATACAAAGTTTAAACTAATGTAGAATAGCAGACACCCTTTATAAAATTATTATAAAATTATTATAAAATTATAAAACGCCTTTGCTTCCATGGTAGCGTGGCCGAGCGGTCTAAGGCGCTGGATTAAGGCTCCAGTCTCTTCGGGGGCGTGGGTTCGAATCCCACCGCTGCCAGTAGGTTATTTTGTACCAAGTCATCCTTATTTGTGTAAAAGAAAATTGATGTGTGTGTTTTGTTAGAAACACCATAAAAATATATATTTCACACGTTATGCACAAAATTATATTTCTCATATGTCAAAAGAGGATTTCTGGTTAGATTTATTTATTTTTTTGAGAACAACTGATGTAGTTATTAGATGGCTCCAATTTAGTTCAAACAATGTGAAGTAAAAATAATGTAAGATAAATCAAAACAAAAATAAAAGGAAAAGTAAGAAAATAACGACAGTAATAACAACATAAATATAAACATGGATAATAATATAAAAAGTAATATTAAACTTACTTATATTAAATCACTGATAAGTAAATAATGAGTGCTATCCAGTTTTTACATTTCCAGTTTCTTAGAATAGGTTTGACACTCTGTTGCTTTACTTAGTAATATTCACCCAAATTCCCTGGTTCCCTTATAAGTTTCTTCCTCTTCCATCATTTGCCACAATACCTTGTCACTGTCACCTCAGTCACCTCAGATGTGCTCATTGGGGATAAATCCAAACAATATAAGTATAAATATGTCTAATATTAATCTTAAATCTTTGTATAATATCAATCTTTGTTTAATGTTAAACTTTTTGTACTTTTTGCAATATTTCTAATGTTGTGTAAAGATGCTTTGACACAATGCCCATTGTTAAAAGCGCTATACAAATCTTTTTTTATTATTTCATTGAATTGAATATTTATTTCTGATCTTTCTCTAAAATCTTTTGATTTTAAAGGCTTTATCCTTTTTATTACCTGCAGCAACCTTGAACGGGGAGCAGCTGAAAGAACAACACCACCCTGTTAATTTCCTAATCAAAGCTGAAGTGTCCTGCTAACTATTAATTTTCACAGTATTCATATTGGTGTGTATATTCAGTCTCAACACATTTAATATTCCCAAAAGCATTGTATACATATCTTGTATTAAACCATGCAGTGTGTGACCAGGTACAAATTGTGAACAAACAGCTGTGTTAGAAATGAAAACAGAAATGTACATTTCATAATTTAAGCATACACTTTATCTCAGTTATTAGACATATACAGTTGAATGTTTGGTTACAGTTACAAAAAAGTGCTATAAATTTAAATTAAATACACTTAATAGTGAGTAAAGCACCGTCTTTTCCCACTACTAGATATAATTATGATCAAATACCATACTAAACTAAACATTACAAACCTAATCTTGCATAATCCACAGTATTTACATAGTATTATTACATATACTATACTGCTGTTACCATTAAATCTTATACATGTTTGTAGACTACTCGTGTTTCCTGGTGTGAGACGCTTTAACTTAGTGTTTAATCCACAGTTTTTATATTATTACAGAAACTATACTATTGCCATTAAATGTCATGCATGTGTAAATAACGGGCTAGGTTTCATAATGTATGCTGCTAATATTACTGTAATGAAAGCTTAAGTTCACAAAGATCACTGAGGTAATTTTCATTATCTACAAAGCTCAGTGCCTTCTCAAAGCACTCTATGGCTTGTTGCTTTTCTCCTTTTTCCTTGTGAATGATTCCAAGTATTCCATAGGCTTCTCCATCCATTGGGTTGTTTTTAATTCTTCTTTTTGCAATCCTTTCCAGTCGTTCAGCACTTTTTGTCCCTTCGTATCGTTTTGGATTTATCTTCAGACATTCAATGTATTGTTTGATGGCAGCAGATTCACATCTCATGCAGTATAGCTGAAAATCTGCATAATACATTTGAACAAACTGGTAGTTATCATTTTTTTCTTTAGCTACTTGAAATGTATTCTGAAACATTTCTTCTGCTCTTGACAGATCCCGGTTCCCCCCATACTGAAGGGCCAGTTCACACATAGCAATGATGAAGCTGGGCTTCATTTCAGTTGCCATTTCCAAGTGGTAGATGCACTGGGTTTGAGCTCGATTAATTTCAGCACCTTTTGTGTGGTGGCTTCCTGCTTGCTTCAGATTCAGGATTTTTTTCTTATAGCAGAGCCCCAGCTGATGGTGTATGAAGGATGAGTTGGAGACTTTCTCTAATGCTCTCTTTAGAAGGGCAATGGACCTGTCCACAGAGCCTTGACTCCGAAAAAACTTCCCAACATATCGAATCACATGTGGGTGTTCTGGAGATCTCTCTAAAGCTTGTTCTACTAGGCTCTCTGCCTCACTGTACTTCTTGTGAAAAGCCAATTTAAGACCAAGCAGAACTTTAAGAACATCATCATCTGGATTAGTGACTATGGCCCGTCTAAGTTGATCAACTGCATTTGAAGTAGATTTATCTTGGAGAATATCCTCTATCCGACAAAGAGTAATTGCAAGGCCAGCATTCCATTCACCTTCATCTGGTTCCAGCTCTAAGGCCTTCTTGAAGCACTCTTTAGCCCTTTCATAATATTTGCGAGAAAACTTAAGGAAGGTCCATCCCTTCTCTCCAAGCACCTCAGCATAAGGGACAGAAGGATATTTCACTTTAATCTCACTCAGCTTATTCAGGTAGCTTTCACACTCTGCCAAATTACCCATATGATAGTGTAACCATGCAAGGTCTCCATAGACAACAACAAGCAGCTTGTCACACTCATTTCCATGAGACTTAGTTAGCTCTACAGATCTCTCAAAGTAGCTGAGAGCCTCAGTATTGGAACTTAGTAGAAACTTCACAAATCCCATACAGCTGTGTGTGCGCACAATTCCTGCTTCTCTTCCAAGATCCAGATTAAGCTGTTCTTCTAGCCTGTTCAGAAGATCAGTGAGATCTAGATCATTTTTATTCAGAGCCCAGGTGAAATGACATTCCAGCTGAACAAGGCTGGTCTTTAAACTTGTGTCTTGTGTTGAACTGTTAGAGAAAGAACATTAACTCAGTCATACATACGTATGAAGAAGAAAAAAAAAAAGACTCAAGGTGAAATAACTGATATGCATTCACAAAAAAAAAAGTTGTAATAAACCTTTAATAGCATTAACGAACATTTATAGCATTCATAATTAGCCTAATGCTAATTATTAGGCTCGTATTATCGTATTATTTATATAGCTATAAAAACTTAACACTCCTTTGACCAAATAAAGCTAAGGTTTTAGTAAGGTTATTTTTTAAAGGACGAGCAGAATGACAACACTTCCTTACCTCATCGTGTTCAATCTGTAATGTAATATACAAACAGATACTGAGGCTATTCTGACCCGGGTGTAAGCTGTTTATTTCTATGCCTATGGGTTCAGGTGAAACGAATGCACTTCGCTTCAGAAGAAAACGAATCTTTGGATGGCATCATTAGTAAACAAACCTCTGGATTGAAACGTCCGCTTTGAACTAGTAAATAAAGTAACAGAGAGAAATCTGTTTGAACATCTTGTATGAACAATGCTTGAAGAAGGAAATGCAAAAACAATCGTCCTTCGGTTTCGTTTTCTACACCCACAATAACCACTTGCTTCTATTTACTTTCTGACTAGTCCTTCCATATCTCCACCTTGTTGTTGTTGTTGTTGTTGTACTTCCGGTTGCTCCCTGTTTGGAGTCGCCAAGCTGATCATCTGATCTGTATATTTGCTTTGGCACAGGTTTTATGCAGGATATCCTAAATGCAACCCTCCCATTTTCACTACATATCTCTATGTACCACTGTCATGCAAGCATTTAAACCTTCTCGTATTTCCTCAAACTAAAAAGATGAATTATTTTTGCTAAATAAAGTCCCAATTTCAATGGTTTGGAACAGACCTACTGTATGTGGAGTGCAAGGCAAACTTAACCTTTTGGTTGTCTCTAGTTTGTGGACAAATACTTAGGTTTCAACACAATTTTCATCTTTCACATTGTTTTCACGAATGTCTGGTACAAATATGTGGTCTTGTTTTATGAATAAAACATATAACCTTTGCATTAATTATAGAATATTTTAGAAATGTTAGACCCTGCCCTGTGTCACATGAGGGGATTGTTGTTACTTCATGTGATGTCTTAAAATCTCTCTATAACAATTTCATTTCATTCAATTAAAAACATTCCAGATAAACTATTGTCTGTAAAACATTTATTAACTTTTAAATAAATGATATTAAAAAGTGTTTATGAATAAGAACATGAAGCACATGTGATTGTTTGTCTGATTGTTTACTTGCTTATTTACTTATTGCTTGATTATTTGTCTGATCTATGAATTAGATCAGATACACATGATCCTTTCCCTGCCCTTTTGGCACGAGCCATAGTACCTCGAGGATAAGTACCTCCTAATATTCTCAGAAAAAAATTATGGGAGTAAAGTAATGAGTATTTTCATTGTGAGAAGTCTTTAGAGTGTCACATGGCAGCTATGGATAGCTCTTAACCACATCTCTTATTCACTTGCCCCTCATACTTGAGTCCTGGTGTTCACAAAAGAAAAAAAAAATTAACACTAAACCCAGAGCTGAAAATTAACATCTGTGTGAAATTCATCTTTTGCTAAACTTATTTTCCCTTAATATCTTCCAAAGTGGTTTTAATTTTGAATTTAGATTTTTTTACACAGTGTTGGTATGACAACCAGTAAAGGGGAAGTTTCTTAATACCAGTGTACATGGAATCTACTAAATAAAGTCTGTTACAACGTTCCTCACATTAAATTGTTCCCTATTCTCTACTACTTATTTTCTGTAGACACATTGTTCTTTCATTTAAACAACTGTGGACTTAAACAGCAAAATATTTTGTGTCAGTGTCTACAGTTCTGGCCACCTTGGTTTTAGATCTGCCAACCCCACACTTGTGTAACGTAGACAGCAGTCATTTGCAGTTCTATATACTTTTAGTATATTATTGCAAGCCAAATGCAGGCAGTGATGTAGTAGCCACATAACACCACTTTCAACTGCTGCAGTGTTCTGCTGAGGTGCTTAATTTAGTGCACAAACTCTCTCTCTCTCTCTCTCTCTCTCTCTCTCTCTCTCTCTCTCTCTCTCTCTGTGTGTGTGTGTGTGTGTGTGTGTGTGTGTGTGTGTGTGTGTAAATCCCACATTTTCCTTGCCACTGTTGCCTCTCGCTTCCTCATTAGAGATAAATGTATAAATGTATATGTGTGTATGTGTGTGCGTGCGTGTGTGTGTGTGTTGAGGCTTTTGTTTCTGGTTGAGAAATAAACCACATTCAGTTCATCTTTATTTCTGAAATATATTCTATACATATATATGTTCTGTCCAGTAAATGGAAAGAATACAAATGAATACATATGCAAAAACCAGCACAAAAGAATAATAAGCACTAAAAATTGCATGTGAAAAGTGGACAATAATAAAACAGGAAGAAGAGAAGGAAGGAACTATACGCTTTAATTTTCATTACAAGAAAGTGTTTTTCAAAAATAGCATGCAGGACAAACTTTAATAATTCATGTAAAGATTACTTTAGTAAAGGAAAACAATTTCAAAATGTAAAGCAGAAACAGAGTCAGGTGACATGCAAATAAAGTTATTTGAGCAAAAGAAAAAACAAAGACAAAGAACTAGAAACGTCCTAGTAACCATAAACACAAGAACATAAGTCTCAGTAACAAAAGGACATGGCACTGAACATGACCTTCACAATGAACTAGAGGACTGAATGTCCTTAAATATTATGACTGTGATTGAGTATTGGAGTCCAGGTCTGTGCAATCAGAATGAAAGTGAATGGAAATGTGAGAGAGTTTTGAGATGGTTATTTGGTGTAATTTTTAGTGGCAGCTCTGTGGTCTGGTAGTTGTAGATAGTGCCACGATTGTAGGCTACTCTATGTTTCATGGTGTGAAAAGCGTAAACTTGTGTTTTATACACAGTTCATATATTGTTACAGATACTACGCTGTTGCAAGTAAATGTCATGAATATTTAACTGACTGTGTTTTACACTGCATTTTGGTAATATTACTGTAATGAAAGCCTAAGTTCACAAAGATCACTGAGGTAATCCTCATTGTGTACAAATCTCAGTGCTGTCTCAAAGCACTCTATGGCTTGTTGCTTTTCTCCTTTTTCTTTATGAATGATTCCAAGTATTCCATAGGCTTCTCCATCCTTTGGGTTGTTTTCAATTCTTCTCTTTGCAATCCTTTCCAGTTGTTCAGCACTTTTCTTCCCGTCATAATAATTTGGATTAAGCTTCAGACATTCAATGTAATGTTTAACTGCAGCAGATTCACATCTCATGCAGTACTGCTGAAATTTTGCATAATACAGATGAACAGTCTGGTAGTTTTCATTTTTTTCTTTAGCCATTTGAAATGCATTCTGAAACATTTCTTCTGCTCTTGACATATCCTTGTTCTCCCCATACTGAAGGGCCAGTTCACACATAGCAATGATGAAGTTGGGCTTCAGTTTGGTTGCCAGTTTCAAGTGGTAGATACATTGCTCTTGAGCATACCTACTTTCAGAACCGGTGTGGTGGTTTATTGATTTGCGATTCCTTTTCTTATAGCAGAGCCCCAGCTGATGGTGTATAAAGGCTGAGGTGGACACTTTCTCTAATGCTCTCTTTAAAAGGGCAATGGACCTGTCTACAGAGCCTTGACTCCGAAAAAACGTCCCAACATATCGCATCACATGTGGGTGTTCTGGAGATCTCTCTAAAGCTTGTTCTACTAGGCTCTCTGCCTCACTGTACTTCTTGTGAGAAGCCAATTTAAGACCAAGCAGAACTTTAAGAACATCATCATCTGGATTAGTGACTATGGCCCGTCTAAGTTGATCAATTGCATTTGAAGCAGATGTATCTTGGATAATTTTCTCTATACGATAAAGAGTAATTGCAAGGCCAGCATTCCATTCACCTTCATCTGGCTCCAGCTCTAAGGCCTTCTTGAAGCACTCTTTAGCCCTTTCATAATATTTGCGAGAAAACTTAAGGAAGGTCCATCCCTTCTCTCCAAGCACCTCAGCATAGGGGACAGATGGATATTTCGCTTTAATCTCACTCAGCTTATTCAGGTAGCTTTCACACTCTGCCAAATTACCCATATGATAGTATAACCATGCAAGGTCTCCATAGACAACAACAAGCAGCTTGTCACACTCATTTCCATGAGACTTAGTTAGCTCTACAGATCTCTCAAAGTAGCTGAGAGCCTCAGTATTGGAACTTAGTAGAAACTTCACAAATCCCATACAGCTGTGTGTGCGTGCAACTCGTGCCTTGCTTTCAAGATCTAGGTTAAGGTCTTCTTGTAGCCTGTTCAGTAGATCAGTGAGATCTAGATCATTTTTATTCAGATCCCAGGTGAAATGGCATTCCATCTGAAGAAGGCTAGTTTTTAAATTTGTGTCTTGTGTTGAACTGTTAAAGTAAGAACATGATTAAAAGTAAAATAATATATGAGCATTCTCAGAAAAAAACATCTATATTTTATATAATTAAAGAACATTTAAAGCATTCTTCTCAAAAATAGGTAATGGTAAAAGAGCTGTCAAAATAAGATCAAGGTCAAACTATGTACCTTAAAATATTTTTTACATTAATTCATATTATGTAATAGATACAGACTCGCCATACAAAAAATTAACACCCCCATGACAAGCGAAGATAAGGTTTTGTAACTTTTTTAAGTGTGCACTTAGAATGATAAAACTTACCTCATTATTAGTGATCTCTGTGCATATAACAATGATAAATCCTATTGTGATGACTCTGCTGACACGGATATAAAGTTTTAAATCCTCTGCACATAGGTTCAGAAATGGAAACTGATAGTGCTTCCTTTTCAAATGCACTCAAATCTTTGAATGACATCATAAGCAAATCAGGTCAACTCCCATGTCTATAGCAAAGTCCAACAAATACGGCCTACAAACACAGCTACCCTGTATTTCCCAAAGCACAACTCTGTCACATTCACAGTCAATGGACTTTTTAATCATGTGTACCTGTTCACAGTCACACACACACTCAAGGCGATGTCCGAAGCTGTAGTATGCTCTGGCCCCATCCCAATGGCGATGTAGCTTACGGCAGGTTATGGTCGTTGAACTGCTATCCAGGTGGTGCTTGATAACAATGTGGGCTTCATAGATAATTATAGCACTTTTGAGAGCAAGGCTGGCCTGTTAGTGGGATTGTCCATCCCACTCGGGAAGGTGCTGCTCACATTTCTTGCAGCATTGCGCATAGTTTAAGAACAAGCCTAGAGTCATTCTCTGAGATGGGTGCCTTTTGGGTCATACCTTTTTTTAAATATACCTTAAATAGTTATATTTCTGATCATTTCATGTGATAGTAGATTAGTCAAACCTTTAAGAAAATACATTTTCCCACCTCAGGCATGAAATTCTAATCGATATTGAGTGTTTTTTCTTACTGAAAGTTGTTTTGGAGTTCAACCCCGTCACAGACCACTTGGACCCTGTTTAAATATGATTTAAAAAGATTTTCAAGTAAATTCTTGTAGAAGCTTTTCAATGAGATGTCCCTTGTTTGATATCATTTATTGCATGTAGAATTGTATTTTTAAATACTCACCATTTGAATACCAAATCAGGTCATGAAAACTTTATCTAACATTGGTCTCCATATCTTATCACAAAATATGCATTAACATTAGAATTTAATCAGGCTTTCATATTTATTCAGACTGTCCTGTAAATTCTGCACACAGCAAAACAAACATTGAACTAATTTGTCTTCTTATCACGAAAATATTAATAAAAATTATCAAATATTCAGGGTTGAACTCAGCATAACGGGGTTGAAAATGATAACAGGGTTGAAGTGATGATCATTATTTCAATATAGCATGGATTTCTTACCTGTAAAATTAATGATATCACATTCAGTAAAATTGTATTTTATTAAAGTTGGCAAAAACAAACAAACATTTTAGTATTTAACATTAAATCAAAAGCATTAAGCAGTAATTAATCACAAACATCAATCGATCTTTCCATTTGGTCCAATTTTATCCCTTATAAAAACAACATAGGCTTTGTTGGAATTTCCATGTGCCGTGTTGTCACTTGCTTAGGAGGTGGGATGAGCTCAAGCACATCATCAAAAACATACCAAAGCACATCCTCACGAGCAGGCCAAAAGAGCCTGTTTGACCCGACACGGTGCATTTTACTTGCACATGCGTTTCATCCATCTCAAGTATTATTCCTGGGAACAAATCTTTATCATATGTGAGCACACTCCACTGCCCTAGCACCTCTGGGTCTTCCCAATGGATTTGTGTCTGCCTCTGTGACAAAGAATCTGGCACCTTCTTAACAAAGCTGAAATGTTTTGTGTTCCAACACTCACATTGTAACTGCTTCTGGGTCGAGCACATACAGCTGGCATCATGAGACATTATCTCTCCTGGAGCAAGAGTTACCACCTGATGTATCCGCATGGTTGCTGGGACTGCTGGTAGGTTTGATGGCATCCTCTCAAGTGCCTGCTCAACAGTATCATCATTGACAAAGAGCAACTTGATCGATGTGTTGGTCTCCAAAAGGGCCTCGAACAGCTCATGTGCATCTTGGATGTCCCGGCCATGGCTTATTAGCATGTCAGCAGTCCTCTTCAAGGCTGCTCCAACACCATCTGGTGCTCCTTTGCCATGGCTGGCCTCAACAAAATTCCATGTCCCTGCCTTAATGCCTCTTTTCGCCAGCTCAGTGCTAAAAAGGTAAATTGCCCTTCTGCTTGTACTGGGTACAAGGCCCATCACTAAAGAAGTGTATCACAGAAACCTCTGGGTGTGTTGCCTGCACATAATCCAATACAGAGTTCAGATTGTCCCAAATAGCTGCTGGGCTTTTGTGCTTTGATGGAGATATTGTGTTAAAGCAGGTCGATTCTTTGCTACCGCCTACACAAAGAATCCCTGTATGTAGTGTCGCCTGTTGAAGAGATGATCCAAAGTGCACTGCTTGGATTTCAGAACTGTACTTGCAGGTGAAGTTCTCCGAAAAATCTATGTGAATTAGACATTCATCAGTAGCCATGCTCTTTCTCAGCTCACGGTAGTAGGCATACTGTTGCCTAATATTGAATGAATGCTTCTTGAACTTGCTTAGGTGTGTGTGGAACTGCTCAGCAAGTTGCTCCTGGGTTCCCTCAACAATTTGTTTAACGGATATCTATACTTTTGGCCCCTCCTGATCATCCATTTTTGCCTTCTCTTCTGTCCCCCACTGAGAATAGGACACTTTTTACACTGTTGTACATACTGGAGAGGGGAACTGTTTTATCTTTACAGTTCTCACACTCCCCATACATACAATCCTTGCGAGTGGTATCACAGGACACAGTTTTAGTAAGTCTCTCAAGATCTGAGGTCTCGATCAGCTTCAACAATCGATCAGCATTTTGATTATCCGGACTTTGTGGAGGTGTGTCGCTATTCCTCAAAGCTTCCCTCTTCTTCTGTCTTTTTTTAGCATCCCTCCACATCTTTCGCTTATGTCGTTTAGCTCTGTCACTGTAGGCCCAGGCTAGCTCCTGCAATCTGACTATAAGTTTAAACAACAGTTCTAAGTAAAAATTCAAAGAAGAAATGATCAGCCAAACTCACGAAGACTGGATTCAGTTGAGATAGGTTTATTGACAGTCGTATAGACAGCAATCAACCAGCTGGTACCAGGGATACAAATTTGTCCAGTAGACGAGACTTGCCCCGAAGCACTGCTGATTACAGTAAGCTTATATACAGTACTGACATGCCCCCCTTTTTGCCATACCCCCTTCGTTATCCAATCATAATACCGCTCACGTACACAGTTTTGCCCGCTTAGGAAATTACCATTATTTCCAAATTGGAATGTTTTGCCCGTACATTGGGTCAATATTTTGCCCACGCATTAGGCCATCTAAATTCCCATTATTTTCCAACCGAGGGGCCCCGTCCCCATAGTCCTTGGGCCTACATCATCAGGCCATGGAGCTTATAAGTTGGTTTTATGTGCTTTTAGACTTATTCTCTTTTCTGGGGTCTTCTTCAACACAACTCAACATAACACACTTGTTCATGGGTATGTATGGATTTTCTTGTACTCCAGCATTTTTCTCTTCTATATGACTCAAACCTGTTCTTCTACTGTTCAGTCTCTTTGGATATGGTGTGCAGTAGTCATTGGTTTACTTATTAACCCAGTGATATTTCAGAGTATTGTATATGCCTGCTGAGGCTCTATTTGTGGTGTGTTCTAGCTTCAATCTCCGCATGGGTAGCACACCTTTTGGATGAAACTGACCTTTCCACACCGTCACCTACTGCTGATCTTCTCACTGAGGTCATTACTCATTATATCCAGGATATGGAGAGTCGTGGTTGACCCAGCGACACATCTGCTGTTAAGGGGGTTGATGTCTCAACA
This sequence comes from Tachysurus vachellii, assembly GCF_030014155.1. Lineage (NCBI taxonomy): Eukaryota > Metazoa > Chordata > Actinopteri > Siluriformes > Bagridae > Tachysurus > Tachysurus vachellii. The sequence continues at coordinate 17,295,009 of NC_083461.1, read as the reverse complement.
CAGACTGCTACAGTTGTTATCAAGTCTACTCAGACTCCTTCAGCCTCATCCACACGCACTCAGGCTACTCAAGCTCCATGGCGTGTTAACAAAAAGACTCAATATCCTCCTCGCTATGCTGTCAAACCATTTTATATTAAGAAGTGACTCTTTATGATTTTGCATCTCCCTATTAAAACCCTTCTGCTCAGTTTTGGGCCTTAATATTGTGTGCGCACGTGTCCTTTCTGCCTCTGTGTGTGTGTGTGTGTGTGTGTGTGTGTGTGTGTGTGTGTGTGTGTGTGTTGGTTTCTGTGTATTCTTAGCCTATAGGGGTGGTTAATCATTATGCCTAGGACCTGCTAGCTTCTAATGTCCTATGCACAGTATAACATTTGACTCTTGATGTATGCTTCTTCTCCCCATCTTACCTTTCCCCTAGTCCGTGGTGTATTTTTGCATTATTTTATTAAAAAATTCCCACATCACGCAGATCGCTTATTTTTTTCTTTTTCCCTGCCTCTGTGTCTCTTTTCCACTTTCACGCTCACTCCTGAGATATGTTTCCCTTCTCTTTGCGTCTGCATCTCTTCTTGCTCTGTACTGTCTCTGCCTTTCTGCTGCTGTTTTTGCCATTGGGATGTCTGAAAATATTGAACATAAAATACCATAATCGATTATTTCTAACAGTTCACATCACAATACAACAAGTCTACAATTGAGTAATCTACTAAGAAGTGTCAAACATTCAACCCTGTCACAATGATTCAACCCTGTTATAATAAAAAATGTGACGGGGTTGAATGTGACGGGGTTGAAGTTTTTGGCTAACAGTAGCTGTAACTCCATACTTAGCTAAGACAGTAGCATCACATGGCATTTAGGACATCATACAAGTTTAATGTTTTGCAAAACTATTATTTATTTCTTCTTAAACCGTTGTTTACTATCATTTAGTCATACAACAGAGTTGAAATGTTGAGCCTGACAATTTTAATCTGACAGTGAAAAACATGAAATATAGGTAAGAAAAGATACTGACACTTGCCTTTCTTTGCAGTATGTTCTTCAAGAGACTTGTGTGATGTCACTTCTTGGATGTGATGCCTCAGGGATTGATCCATTATTTTTATAGTATATAAATAGTATGGCGTGACGGGGTTGACAACAAACTGGAGGACGTGTATAAATATTGCAATTTCATATATAATTAATGCATTTATATATATATATATATATATATATATATATATATATATATACGTATATATATATATATATATATATATATATATATATATATATATATATATATATATATATATATATATATGAATATTTTAGTAGACCAACATATGATTATATTAGCAGCAACCTTTTGGTATTAATTGCAGTTTTTATTTGTTTGATATTCAATGAAAATTTAATGATGGTTAGTGAGGACATGCAAACATGCTTGTTGTCTACTACTTAGGCATCCCATTATCTTTAAATTAAAATAAAAAAAAGCAATTGTGTTGCATTATAATGCAAAGGCACCTGGTTCTATTAATTGACAGCGTTAAAATGCATTTTGTGATTTCCTTCAATTGAAAATCTTTGAAGTAAGTTTGGGGGACTTGAAGGGCACCCAATTCAGAGAATCACCCCCTAATTAATCAGTGACAATCCTCAGCCAGCACCAGGTAACAGACAAGCAGGCTAATCCAGCCATCTGCTAGCTGCATTGAGTTGTCACCCCGGGTTCACAATATAGAGACTGTGTCTGTTTCCCGAGAAACTTCCACAAAACTCTATAAAATCTCAGAAAATTTGTTTTAGTAACCTTATTAGGATTAAATTAGATAATAGTGAATGCACAGCTAGCACCTTTGATTTAAAGCTAAGATTGTGTGGGCGCTGTTGAGCAGCCAATGGAGTAAGACGTGTGATTTGAGACTCCTGCAGAGTTTATGGTAATTGTTATTTTATTTCGCAATTTGGATTACCTTTTTGATATATTTACCTCTAGAATATTTTGTTAAAGCCATTTTTCACCACTTGGGCATATTATCATGGCTGGTAAAACAGCTAAAACCCGTGCCACAGTGACCCAACAACTGAGGCCTGCTACACAGGTAGCGACCCCGGACCCTGGGGCTCCATCTTCACCCCGCAGCTCCACCTCTCCCAAGGAAGTCGCCCAGGTAATTGATGCGGAGTCCCTGAAGCGAGAACTGCTAATCTTATTAAAGCAAGACATTGCTGAGATTTTTAAGACCTAACTTTGTGTGGCACTGGGTGATGATCTGTCCACAATTAGAGCTGACCTACAGTCAGTAAAAACACGATAAGGTGAACGATAAGGCCACTTCAGACACAGAGTTGGCTGCACTCAGAGGTACAGTGGGAGAAATGGGGGATTCTCTCTCCATCTGTACTGATGATGTAGCTGAGCTTAAAAACAAACTTGCACATTTAACCGCGGAGTTTGTTTCGCTGCAAAATAAGTGTGAGGACCTCAAATCTCGGTCGCGACGGAATAACATTAGAATAGTCGGGATTCCTGAGGATACCATCATTAACACTACGGTTGTCTCTACATTGCTGAAGGAAGCTTTTAAACTGGATTACATATAAAGGTGTGGAAAAAGACTGTCTCTGCAGAAGAGGCCACGAAGAACGATGAACATTGGCTAGCGTTTTATTCTGCAATAATACGGTAATATCATGGTGTGTTTACTTCCTGTTTATATAATGGGGTTTACATTAAAAGAATTGACTACTGTTCAGTATTAAGACTCCGTGGGAGTTATCTATCTCTCTACTACAGCTTAGTCTCAGGCTATTCTCCGAGTTGATGTCACAATCACGTGGCATCAATGTTTTTTTCTCTTGTTCTTGTATAGTTGTCTCCCTTTTGGAGACTTTTTTTTCTTTCTTTCTTTTCTTTTTTTTCTTCTTCTATTTCTTCTCTTTTTTTGGGGTGTGTATATGATGGGTGTGTGTTTGTGTGTGTGTGTGGGGGGGTGTCCTGGCCATTTGGTACTATTCATGTGCACTTAAATGAGCACTGTTAAGTTGAATTCCAGTAATCCTGGTGTAGGCCCATCTGTTCGTTTCATTAGCTGGAATATACGTGGCATGAGTAGCCCATCTAAACGTGGTAAAGTTTTTAGCCATTTGAAACGGGTTAAATCCCACATAGTGTTTTTGCAAGAAACTCATCTCAAATCTGAAGATCATTATAGGCTGCAGGCTTCTTGGATAGGGCATGTCTTTCCTTCTAACTTTAACTCTAAATCAAGAGGAGTTGCTATTGTGATCAATAGAAACTGAAAGAAACTGATCAATATTCAGTTTCTACCTACTGATGTTATTGCTGATAAAAATGGCAGATACCTTATGGTTGTAGGCATGTTAATGCAAACAAAGGTGCTGCTGGTAAATGTCTATGAACCTAACTTTGATGATGTTGAATTCGCCAACAGATTACTTAGTAACACCTCATTTAACCCTTGTGTTGTCCTCCTATACAAATTAGGAGCGCTGAGTCAACTTGACCTTGTCTGTTTTGACTGCTTATAAAAAATGAACTATATATGATAGGTTTTTTTTTTTTTTTTTTTTTTTTTTTTACCATTTTAGTCTAACTTGGTAAAAAAACAAGTAAACAAGTAAAAAAAAACACAACAGAAATTTTGAATTATTTTCACTATAGAGGCACAAAAGTTGATGCACGATTACAGGCTGGTATATTTCAAGGGCAGGAGATGAAACCATTTGAAACCATTTTGACCATTTTTAATGTCAGCAAATAATAAAACCTGTTTTTTTACAGGCCAAATTGACTTGAATGCTTATAAATCAAAAATTCTACAATTAGCACCATTCTGTGTGTAATATCTATTTTACACTTGTAATATGTATTTTGCCCACCTGATGTCATCTGATCAACCAACAGGCTACACACACACACAAACACACACACACACACACACACACACACACACACACACACACACACTCAAAAACATGCCATAATTTCATGTGAATAAAACTTCGTTTACCTGCTTATGTTTTGTTTTATTATACTTAATTTATGAATGATGACCCTTATGAAATTTTGCCATGTTTTGAGTAAAATAAGCAGAAGGAGAACTGGGACTTCAGCTTGGGGATGGGTAATGGGAATGGCTTTGGTAATGTCTCATGTGCTCGTCTCGCACTTATCCAGTTAAGATGTCGAGGACAAATGTGACAGATGCTCTAACTCACAATGTCACCTGAGTCACATGTTTTTTTTCTGTCCACTCCTATATAATTATTGGTCAGGTTATTTCAGTACGATGTCCACTATTCTGGGAGTACATTTGCAACCCTGCCCATTGATTGCTATATTTGGACTTCCAGATGAAGCATCTCAGTTAAACTGTATGCAAAAAGAAGTTATTTTGATAAGTTAGTGGAGCAATTGTTTCCATCTAAATATAAAAAATATAGTCACAGTGCCTCAATCAGAAGCTATCTCAGACCATTATCTCATTTCATGCTCTTTGGACACGATATTTGTAATTTGCCACGTCACCATGTTAAGCATACATTTACATCTGCTACTGCAGAGAGATTTACCAATTGTCTCCCAGAATTATCATCCATGATCGGATCGCCATCCTAAAAAGCTTTCTGATTCAATCTGTCACACCTACTTCAATCAAAAGGTGCAGGCTATTTGGTAGTAACTCAAGTACAAAATACTACAGCCAGGGGGCAGAACTTTTTCTCACAGAGCCCCACAGTTATGGAACAGCCTTCCATTTAGTGTTTGGGATTCTAGTCTATAATTTAATGAATAGCTTTTCTTAGGTAAAGGAGCAGATCTGGAGGGTTCATGGGCATACAGTGTTTGGTGAACTGAGTCTGGATGCTGTCACCTTACCACTCCTGCAAGTCACTCAGGTTTGCAGGCTTGCTGAGTGGTGTAATGCTTTATGTCTCAGGGAGCCCTCATGTCTGTGTCACCTTCTTGCCGGAGGCCCTGTCTGCCATGCCACTCCCAAACTCCCAGTGTTATGAGTTCCTAGTCTGATCGTCTCTTCTTATGGACATACTTTGTCAATCCTGATGTTCTACCCCTGGTTGGAGTCTCGTCATCCAGTGGCCACCCTGCTGGGGATTGATCTGCGTAGTCAGCCAGTGTCTGATGGGATTGTTGTGGGTGGGGCCCCATGAAGACTGTCTTGCCTTTGAACCATTGTTGCATCAGTTAGCTGTATGAGCAATCATTTGAAGACTTTGGCAGTTTGCGCTGATGCATTAGTTCCTCCGGATCTCTTGGTTCCACCATTTTAAACTGTTGAGAAATTACCTCTCAATGTTTCTTCCCCATATAATCTGAGGGAGTTTTCCATTCTACAGTTGCCACCGGTTTGCTCATTAGGGATAGATGTTAGAGATATATAATAACTTAGTTTTAAACTTCTGTTTGAGCTACTTTGAGACATTGTGAATCGTTAAAAGCACCTTACAATTAAATTGAATTGAAAATTGAATTATTCAAAATTACATGCACACACAGCCTTTCAAAAAGAATTTTATTCCCATTCTCAATTGCAAAACTTTGCTCAGTGAATTCATACCTGTTTATCTTTAATATCTTGTTGTATCTCTGGTCTTGACTTCTTAACTCTGACCTTTTGATATGTGAATTTCAGTTGTGCAAATCACCTGATCCTTGGATGTTTTCATCTTTCTTGATTGTGCTTCATGATTTGGATAAAGTTTAAAACAAAGACCCTACAGCTGTGTATTATAAACTACAGTCATTTACAATTCTATTATATTATCTCAGGTCAAATGCAGGCTGTTGTAACCACCTAACACCACTTGTCTGGAAGAAATGTGAATTTAAAGTATGTTCTTTATGGTGTTGGGCTTTTATTTTTGTAGACTCTTTGTGCATGCTTTTGAATCCTATTGCTGTCAAATGAGGCTTTCATTTGTGATTAAGAAAAAAAAAACTTTATGTATTAATTGAGTAGGAAATATATTATGCCTTAATTTCCATTACAAGAAAGTGCTTTTTAAAAATAAAATGATAATTAATTCATGTTTATAATCGATGTTAAGATTCTTTATTCATGTAAGGCAGAAGACCTACTAGTACAAGATGTACTAGTAACCATAAACACAAGAACATAAGGCTCAGTATCATCAGTGACATGACACTGAACATGACCTTTTAAGTAATTGTACTGACCTGCGTGTCCCAAAGTGACAAATGTTCCTGGCCTGTCTGGATAAAGCTTTGCATGAGTAAGCTGCTATCACGGCAGACAGCATAGATCAAGACTGGTCTTACCTTGGAGTGGGTTGTCCTTCGAAGCCTCAGCGTCTTCAAAAGGATCCTCTTCAAGTTCTTCTACCTAGTCTATTGTTTGACCTTTTAGATGAATTAGTCAGACTTAGACCTTCTTGTATTTTCAGGGTCCTCACAATGGGAGGCCATGTTTTTATTTAAAGCAATGTAATACAAATAAGTGTATATAATATATGTAAAGAAAATAAAATAAAATGACAAATAAAACCGCATTTAAATAATCAAACAATTTTAGCGTAAGTAAAAGTAATTAAAATGCAAAGATAGTAACAAACCAAGATACACTATCCAAGTGTTAGCCTGCATTTGTGCATCTGATGCACAATACTTAAGCAATACAAATGTAGTACAGTAACTAAGCATTAGCTTGCCTATAGTAGAATGCACACCCTTGCACATATCATATCATGCACATCAGAGATTTACATCAGCCAGGCTTACAACATCCTGTGATTATATGGAACAGCATGTTCTATTTTCTTCTAGCCACATTCAACATTTAAATATATATTTCAATTATAGAAAAACGATACACAAAAATGTAAATAAAAGCGATCAGAGCTCTCTTGAACTTCTGAAAAATAAAACTAATTATCGCATAAATCTTCTTAGTCAGTTGGTATCTTCTTCCAGCTGTCTAGGTACAGCGTCTGATCCTCTGCAATCTTGCAGTAGCATTTATGGCAATTGGAATCTTAATTGTATTTAATTCATATTCAATCGTTTCATTTCTGTAACCAGGTTTTCTACTTTCATAAGTTTATTAGCAAACATCGGTTGCTTTTTTTTTCCTCTTTCCTTTTCCGTTTACCTTCTCTATGCCTCTTCCTTTTTACCTTTCTTATTTGTTTTTGTTCACTTTGCTTTTGGACAGGAATGTCACCTAAAGTGTATTTAGGTTTAGGTTTAGCTTTGGGTCGAGGGGGTTCATGAATCCTACAACTCCATTCTGACCTATTCTTACAACACCTTCAAAATGAACTGGTGGACTGAGTGTCCTGATGAATGCAAATCTGAATTCAATTCAATTCAAGTTTATTTGTATAGCACTTTTTAGAGTTGAGTTGAGATGGTTATCAGTGATATTAAATGGTTATTTGTTGTTTTTGTGTTTGGTGTGTTTGATGCACTGTGTTTCTTAGTGTGGGAAGCTTAAATTTAGTGCTTTATCCACAGTTCTTATATTATTACAGATACTATATTGTCGCTATTAAATGTCATGCATGTGTAAATAACTGACTGTGTTTCACATAGTATGTTGGTAATGTTACTGTAATGAAAGCCTAAGTTCACAAAGATCACTGAGGTAATCCTCATTATCTACAAATCTCAGCGCCTTCTCAAAGCACTCTATGGCTTGTTGCTTTTTTCCTTTTTCCTTGTGAATGATTCCAAGTATTCCATAGGCTTCTCCATCTATTGGGTTGTTTTTAATTCTGCTTTTTGCAATCCTTTTCAGTTGTTCAGCACTTTTCTTCCCTTCGTATCGTTTTGGATTTATCTTCAGACATTCAATGTATTGTTTGATGGCAGCAGATTCACATTTCATGTATAGCTGAAAATCTGCATAATACATTTGAACAAACTGGTAGTTTTTTCTTTAGCTACTTGAAATGTATTCTGAAAGATTTCTTCTGCTCTTGACAGTTCCCGGTTCCCCCCATACTGAAGGGCCAGTTCACTCATAGCAATGATGAAGCTGGGATTCATTTCAGTTGCCATTTCCAAGTGGTAGATGCACTGGGTTTGAGCTCAATTAATTTCAGCACCTTTTGTGTGGTGGCTTCCTGCTTGCTTCAGATTCAGGATTTTTTTCTTATAGCAGAGCCCCAGCTGATGGTGTATGAAGGATGAGTTGGAGACTTTCTCTAATACTCTCTTTAGAAGGGCAGTGGACTTGTCCACAGAGCCTTGAATCCAAAAAAACCTCCCAACATATCGAATCACATGTGGGTGTTCTGGAGATCTCTCTAAAGCTTCTTCTATTAGGCTCTCTGCCTCAAGGAACTTGTGAGAAGGCAATTTAAGACCAAGCAGAACTTTAAGAACATCATCATCTGGATTAGTGACTATGGCCCGTCTAAGTTGATCATGTGCAGTTGAAGCAGATCTATCTTGGAGAATATCCTCTATCCGATAAAGAGCAATTGCAAGGCCAGCATTCCATTTACCTTCATCTGGCTCCAGCTCTAAGGCCTTCTTGAAGCACTCTTTAGCACTTTCATAATATTTGCGAGAAAATTTAAGGAAGGTCCATCCCTTCTCTCTTGAGCTTGTCACACTCATTTCCATGAGACTTATTTAGCTCTACGGATCTCTCAAAGTAGCTGAGAGCTTCAGTATTGGAGCTTAGTAGAAACTTTACAAATCCCGTACAGCTGTGTGTGCGTGCAACTCGTGCCTTGCTTTCATGATTCAGTTTATGGTCTTCTTCTAGCCTGTTCAGTAGATCAGTGAGATCTATATCATTTTTATTCAGAGCCCAGGTGAAATGACATTCCAGCTGAAGAAGGCTGGTCTTTACTGTTGAGTCTTCTGTTGAACTGAGAAAGAAATCACATGGTCATATTACTGATTTAAACTGATTAAAACAGACAAACAGTTGCACGTTCTCTTAAAAACTTTAATTAAGGTGCATTTTTCTAAACATTTTCTAAACTTACATGGTATGTAAGCTTCTATGTAAATGAACAAATATCCCGACCTATTCATAATATTCACTAAGTATTTTGTTTTGATCTATTTGTTTGTGGGGAGGATGCATGGGTGTGTTTTGTACTGTGAAAATTAAACTGTATTTTAAACTATGTGTAATGTTAATATGGGTGTGGGTGCATTTTATTTCTATTTACACCTCTCAATGAATTAAAGTTATTAATCATATAACTTTATCAAATTATATTATATATCAAATTATTAATCATTTACAATTTATCTGAGCTCATTGTACTAAACAATCTTTTATATCACTGCTTAACTAATTTACAGTGAAGTAAAGGGTAATTAAAGGTATTATTTTAGGGTCTTATGATCAAAGTATGTACCATTAGTCATTTTTAATGCATGCTGCATTCATACATTATGTAATAGATACAGAATAACAGCACAAAATATATACACTGGGTTTATATGCAGTTCTCTGTTGTGCATTGCCTCTGTCTAACCTCAGAAGTTATGTTAAAGATTGATGACATCAATATTTGGTCATTTTAAACACTATTTCTTGGTATGTTTCTTTAGACTAAATAACTAAAAATCATAAAATATTGTGTCCCCATTTATAAAGTCAAGACCTATACAAGTAACTTGGAAGGATTGTAAAACTTTTTGCACCCTTTTACTTATACACTCACAAAAAAAAGTGTACACAGTGGTGTACCTGTTCCCATCAGTTGTAGCTTTTAATAAACTTTTAATTAGCACTGAAGGTCAGAAGGTTACCTTACATTCAATATTTCAGGTAAACATATAAAAGGTACAAAAAACTAATTACAGAGTGACAGAGCTTACCTCATTGTAGTCAATCTTGATAACAGACAGAGAGACTTTAGTGACAGGGATATATAGGCATGTTAATTCTCCACCCATGGGTTGGGAAATGGAAATTGAAAGTATCTTTCAAATGCAGTCTGATGTGTTTGTATGTCATTATGAAAAAATGTTTTTAATATGAATTGAATTTGAAGTCACTGAGTCTTAAATATTGGTCTATCACTGATTTTTAAAACGTAGGCCTAATTAAGATAGGAAAAAATAAAAAGAAACTACGGCAAACATTTCATTTGCAGTTGAAAAAAATAGAGTGAAAACTCTCCCCTGAGTTGTGGGAGCCAATTAAAATTTGTATTTCATTTGTTTCTTTTTCCTAATGAAGAGTTCTCAGAGTGCACAATTTTCTCTCTCTCTCTCTCTCTCTCTCTCTCTCTCTCTCTCTCTCTCTCTCTCTCTCTCTCTCTGTGTGTAAATCCCACATGATTCTTGTTGTTTTCTTCCTAATGTCAATGCAGGGATATTTTCCTTGCCACTGTTGCCTCTCGCTTCCTCATTAGAGATAAATGTATAAATGTGTGTTTGTTTGTATGTGTGTGTTTGCGTGCATGCGTGCGTGCGTGCGTGCGTGCGCGTGTGTGTGTGTGTGTGTGTGTGTGTGTTGAGGCTTTTGTTTCTGGTTGAGAAATAAACCACATTCAGTTCATCTTTATTTCTGAAATATATTCTATACATATATATGTTCTGTCCAGTAAATGGAAAGAATACAAATGAATACATATGCAAAAACCAGCACAAAAGAATAATAAGCACTAAAAATTACATGTGAAAAGCGGACAATAATAAAATGGGAAGAAGAGAAGAAAAGAACTATACACTTTAATTTTCATTACAAGAAAGTGTTTTTCAAAAATAGCATGCAGGACAAACTTTAATAATTCATGTAAAGATTACTTTATTAAAGGAAAACAATTTCAAAATGTAAAGCAGAAACAGAGTCAGGTGACATGCAAATAAAGTTATTTGAGCAAAAGAAAAAACAAAGACAAAGAACTAGAAACGTCCTAGTAACCATAAACACAAGAACATAAGTCTCAGTAACAAAAGGACATGGCACTGAACATGACCTTCACAATGAACTATAGGACTGAATGTCCTTAAATATTATGGCTGTGATTGAGTATTGGAGTCCAGGTCTGTGCAATCAGAATGAAAGTGAATGGAAATGTGAGAGAGTTTTGAGATGGTTATTTGGTGTAATTTTTAGTGGCAGCTCTGTGGTTTGGGAGTTGTAGATAGTGCCATGATTGTAGGCTACTCTATGTTTCATGGTGTGAAAAGCTTAAACTTGTGTTTTATACACAGTTCATATATTGTTACAGATACTACGCTGTTGCAAGTAAATGCCATGAATATTTAACTGACTGTGTTTTACACTGCATTTTGGTAGTATTACTGTAATGAAAGCCTAAGTTCACAAAGATCACTGAGGTAATCCTCATTGTGTACAAATCTCAGCGCCTTCTCAAAGCACTCTATGGCTTGTTGCTTTTCTCCTTTTTCTTTATGAATGATTCCAAGTATTCCATAGGCTTCTCCATCCTTTGGGTTGTTTTCAATTCTTCTCTTTGCAATCCTTTCCAGTTGTTTAGCACTTTTCTTCCCGTCATAATAATTTGGATTAAGCTTCAGACATTCAAGGTAATGTTTAACTGCAGCAGATTCACATCTCATGCAGTACTGCTGAAATTTTGCATAATACAGATGAACAGTCTGGTAGTTATCATCTTTTTCTTTAGCCATTTGAAATGTATTCTGAAACATTTCTTCTGCTCTTGACATATCCTTGTTCTCCCCATACTGAAGGGCCAGTTCACACATAGCAATGATGAAGTTGGGCTTCAGTTCGGTTGCCAGTTTCAAGTGGTAGATACATTGCTCTTGAGCATACCTACTTTTAGAACCTGTGTGGTGGTTTATTGATTTGCAATTCCTTTTCTTATAGCAGAGCCCCAGCTGATGGTGTATAAAGGCTGAGGTGGACACTTTCTCTAATGCTCTATTTAAAAGGGCAATTGACCTGTCTACAGAGCCTTGATTCCGAAAAAATTTCCCAACATATCGCATCACATGTGGGTGTTCTGGAGATCTCTCTAAAGCTTGTTCTACTAGGCTCTCTGCCTCACTGTACTTCTTGTGAGAAGCCAATTTAAGACCAAGCAGAACTTTAAGAACATCATCATCTGGATTAGTGACTATGGCCCGTCTAAGTTGATCAATTGCAGTTGAAGCAGATGTATCTTGGAGAATATCCTCTATCCGATAAAGAGTAATTGCAAGGCCAGCATTCCATTCACCTACATCTGGCTCCAGCTCTAAGGCCTTCTTGAAGCACTCTTTAGCCCTTTCATAATATTTGCGAGAAAACTTAAGGAAGGTCCATCCCTTCTCTCCAAGCACCTCAGCATAGGGGACAGATGGATATTTTGCTTTAATCTCACTCAGCTTATTCAGGTAGCTTTCACACTCTGCCAATTTACCCATATGATAGTATAACCATGCAAGGTCTCCATAGACAACAACAAGCAGCTTGTCACATTCATTTCCATGAGACTTAGTTAGCTCTACAGATCTCTCAAAGTAGCTGAGAGCCTCAGTATTGGAACTTAGTAGAAACTTCACAAATCCCATACAGCTGTGTGCGCGTGCAACTCGTGCCTTGCTTTCAAGATCTAGGTTAAGGTCTTCTTGTAGCCTGTTCAGTAGATCAGTGAGATTAATATCATTTTTATTCAGAGCCCAGGTGAAATGGCATTCCAGCTGAAGAAGGCTAGTTTTTAAATTTGTGTCTTGTGTTGAACTGTTAAAGTAAGAACATGATTAAAAGTAAAATAATATATGAACATTCTCAGAAAAAACATCTATATTTTATATAATTAAAGAACATTTAAAGCATTCTTCTCAAAAATAGGTAATGGTAAAAGAGCTGTCATCAAGGTCAAACTATGTACCTTAAAATATTTTTTACATTAATTCATATTATGTAATAGATACAGACTCGCCATACAAAAAATTAACACCCCCATGACAAGCGAAGATAAGGTTTAGTAACTTTTTTAAGTGTGCACTTAGAATGATAAAACTTACCTCATTATTAGTGATCTCTGTGCATATAACAATGATAAATCCTATTGTGATGAATCTGCTGACACGGATATAAAGTTTTAAATCCGCTGCACATAGGTTCAGAAATGGAAACTGATAGTGCTTCCTTTTCAAATGCACTCAAATCTTTGAATGACATCATAAGCAAATCAGGTCAACTCCCATGTCTATAGCAAAGTCCAACAAATACGGCCTACAAACACGGCTACCCTGTATTTCCCAAAGCACAACTCTGTCACATTCACAGTCAATGGACTTTTTAATCATGTGTACCAGTTCACAATCACACACACACTCATGAAACCTTTAAAAGAGACATTTATTCCCACTCCCAGTTGCAAAGTATTGCTCAGTGTATTCACACCTGCTTGTAACAAGCTTTAATGGTTTTGATTTTGTTCTCTACCTTTTTTATATCTGTATTTGCCCTTTTGCCTGTTTTTTGTATGCACATTGCCTGATGGTGCCATCCAGGTGGTGCTCGATAACAATCAAGTCAAGTCAAGTTAAGTCAAGAAGCTTTTATTGTCATTTCAACCATATATAGCTGTTGCAGTACATAGTGAAATGAGACAACGTTTCTCCAGGATCATGGTGCTACATTAAACAAAGACAGGGCTAAAGGCTTGTAAGTAGTCTTAGCCACATAAAGTGCAACTGTGCAACCTGGTGCAAACAGTGCAGGACAAGACAAACAAGACAGACAAGACAGTGCAGGACAAAAGACAGTGCAGGACAAAAGACAGTGCAGGACAAAAGACAGTGCAGGACAAAAGACAGTGCAGACACAAAGTTACAAGACAATACAAAAAGTACAAAAAATGCAATACACAAAAGACAATAAACAGTAAACAGTAACAGAAACAGCGCCGACCGACCAGTATATATACTGTATGTGAATACTGAATGTTCAAACAATATTTCGTGCAGTAACATAGGAATGAACACAGTTTCTTAGCAGCAGGTCCTTGGGATAATATATAGAATTGTGCAAAAAACAGCAAATGACTGAAATATTGTATAGTATGTTCGAAATGGCTGAGATATTGTACAATATGTGCAAAAACGGCTGAAATGTTGGGACAGTTTGTGCAAAAACATCAGAAAAAGTGTGCAAAACAGCATGTAAACAGTTTGCTGGATTGTAAGCAGCATGTAAACAGTATGATGTGTCAGTGTGTGTGTGTTTTGTGAGGGTCTATGCAGTCCATACAGTGTGTGTATGTTGTGCTCAGTACAGTACAGTTCAGTTATTGAGAAGTCTGATGGCTTGTGGGAAGAAACTGTTACACAGTCTGGTCGTGAGGGCCCTCTTTCCAGATGGCAGGAGGGTGAAGAGTGTGTGTGAGGGGTGTGTGGGGTCATCCACAATGCTGTTGGCTTTGCGGATGCAGCATGTGGTGTAAGTGTCTATGATAGAGGGAAGAGAAACCCCAATGATCTTCTCCGCTGTCCTCACTATCCGCCGCAGGGATTTGCGATCCGAGATCGTACAGTTCCCGAACCAGACAGTGATGCAGCTGCTCAGGATGCTCTCAATGGTCCCTCTGTAGAACATGGTCAGGATTGGGGGAGGGAGATGTGCCTTTCTCAGCCTTCGTAGGAAGTAGAGACGCTGCTGGGCTTTCTTGGTGATGGCGCTGGTGTTGAGTGACCAGGTGAGGTTCTCCGCTAGATGAACACCAAGAAATTTGGTGCTCTTGACGATCTCTACAGATGATCCGTCGATGTTCAGCGGAGAGTGGTCACTCTGTGCTCTCCTGAAGTCCACAACCATCTCTTTAGTTTTTCCAACCACATTCAGAGAAAGGTTGTTGGTTCTACACCAGGCAGTTAGTTGTTGCACCTCCTCCCTGTATGCTGACTCGTCGTTCTTGTTGATGAGACCCACCACGGTCGTGTCATCGGCGAACTTGATAATATGATTCGATCTGTGTGTTGCTGCACAGTCGTGAGTCAGCAGAGTGAACAGCAGTGGACTGAGCACGCAGCCTTGAGGAGCTCCAGTGTTCAGTGTGGTGGTGCTGGAGATGCTGTTCCCGATCCGGACTGACTGAGGTCTCCCAGTCAGGAAGTCCAGGATCCAGTTGCAGAGGGAGGTGTTTAGACCCAGCAGGCTCAGCTTCCCAATCAGGTGCTGAGGGATGATTGTATTGAATGCTGAACTAAAGTCTATGAACAGCATTCGTACATAAGTGTCTTTATTGTCCAGGTGGGTGAGGGCTAAGTGGAGGGCTGTCGCAATGGCATCGTCTGTGGAGTGGTTTGGACGATACGCGAACTGTAGGGGGTCCAGTGAGGGTGGTAGCTGGGTCTTGATGTGCCTCATGACGAGCTTCTCGAAGCACTTCATAACTATGGGTGTGAGTGCAACGGGACGATAGTCATTGAGGCAGGACACTGTAGATTTCTTTTGGGACAGGAACGATGGTGGTAGTTTTGAGGCACGTAGGAACAACGGCGCTGCTCAGGGAAATGTTGAAGATGTCCGTAAAGACATCCGCTAGCTGTTCTGCACATTCTCTGAGCACCCTGCCGGGAATGTTGTCTGGTCCAGCAGCCTTCCGTGGGTTAACTCTGCATAGAGATCTCCTCACATTGGCCGTGGATAGACAGAGTACCTGGTCGTCGGGGGGAGGGATGGTCTTCCTTGGCGTTACGTTGTTCTGTACCTCGAAACGAGCGTAGAAATCATTCAACGCGTCTGGGAGGGAGGCGTCGCTATCACAAGCAGATGAAGCTGTCTTGTAGTTTGTAATCGCCTGTATGCCCTGCCACATGCGCCGGGTGTCTCCGCTGTCCTGGAAGTGGCTATGGATTGTCTGGGCGTGTGCGCGCTTTGCCTCTCTGATGGCTCGGGACAGTTTGGCCCTTGCTGTTCTTAGGGCTGCCCTGTCCCATGTTCTGAAGGCTAGGTCTCTAGTCCTCAGCAGAGCACGCATGTTAGCAGTCATCCACAGCTTCTGGTTGGAGCGTGTAGTGATGGTCTTGGAGATGGTCACGTCATCAATGCACTTGCCGATGTTACTGGTCACTGATGACGCGTACTCCTCCAAGTTTACAGAGTCACCGTTGGTTGCAGCTGTAACGAGTTATAAATGTAACACATTATTTTCTTTTTTTTCACAAAAATCCTTATTATATTACCGTATTGTTTTCATTTTCTTTTTTTGGGTATTAAGTATTCATTTTGGTGTTTGCTGTTGGGAGACTTTTGTTTTGACACTCTCGGTGTCGGTTTCTTCGTCGGTTTCATTTCGGTTTCTTCTCTACAACATTAGAAGGATTCGACCATTTCTGTCCACACAGGCTGCTCAGGTACTTGTTCAGTCTCTTGTCATTTCTAGACTGGATTACTGCAATGCACTGCTGGCAGGTCTACCTATGAACGCAATCCGTCCTCTGCAAATGATCCAAAATGCAGCTGCCCGGCTTGTTTTCAACCTGCCAAAGTTCTCACATACCACCCCGCTGCTGCGATCCCTCCACTGGCTTCAGGTAGCTGCACGCATCAGATTCAAAACACTGATGCTGGCCTACAAAGCCAAAAATGGACCAGCTCCCTCTTACCTCAAAGCCCTCATCACTCCTCGCACTGCACCCCGCACCCTCCGATCTAGCAGCACTGCTCGACTGGTTCCACCATCTCTCAGGGTAAGAGGCAAGTATAGTACAAGACTCTTCTCTGTACTGGCACCAAGGTGGTGGAACGAACTTCCCCTAGAGGTCCGGACAGCTGAGTCACTGGCTATTTTCAAGCGGCGGTTGAAGACCTACTTATTCAGGAAACACTTCAACTAGCACTTCTTTCATTATCTTTTGCATTTAAAAAAAAAAACAAAAAAAAAAAACACACACCTTTGACACTTTCATTGTAACTTTGAACAAATGTTTTAAACTCATGGTATCTTAAGTATGTAACTTAGTGAGCCAGCATTAATGTATTCAATGTTAGAGATTTAAGCACTTATGTATGTCGCTCTGGATAAGGGCGTCTGCCAAATGCTGTAAATGTAAATGTAAATGTCGGTGTTACGCGGACGGCACTTTCCATTGAGCATGCGCACCTCTTCAGTCTGTATTGCAGGTGCCAGAGAGAGGTAGGCGTTTGTGTGAGCTCGATAATTAAGTTTATTAAGTGTAGAAATGGACTTAATTTCACTTTGTAAACAGTTGTGAGATTGAGACATTGTTTTATGTTTTATGTACAAGTGGATGTCGAGTGTGAGAATTTATCGTGTGGGCCGTTTATATACAGTGTTAACGTGGTTGTTAGCCAGCTAACATGTGTTGTGTTATACAGGGATACATTGTCACAAGGTGCCCATGAGTGATTAATTTTCTTTATCGACATTAATCCACAGGTATTTCTTCCTTAATCTATTTTCTATTGGTTTTGTATGAATGTTTTAGTGTTTTAATGTTAATGTGTTTTGTTCAACTGTTACATATAATGAGTCTGTATTGCATGTGCTGGAGAGAGGGATACATTGTCACAAGGTGCCCACGAGTGATTAATTTTCTTTATTGACATTAATCCACAGGAGTGTTAATGAGTGGCCAAGGTGTTAATAAACCTTCTCTGGTGAACTGAGCGAAAGCGTCCTGAGCCTTCTTTGAACACAACGCGGATAAGGGTAGCAGCGGTTAGCCTGAGACGGGCTACGTTGGTGCCGTGACCCGGATGAAGATTTGCTTCAGGATCTACGTCAGCTGGGTCACCGAAGGATGCTGAATTAAGGTTCACTTGTTTCTTAGTGGAGAACTGTGATAATATAAATGGACATTTGAGCTTCTTGATTTTGGATAATATTGACTGAAGCATTCTCTCACATTAGTTATTCTTTGTCTCAGAGTTATAGATATTTCTAACGTGATAATTGTATCTAAAAATCTATCAAGTTATATATTTTTTTTGTTTGTTTGATTCTGAGCATGGCATTTAGTTTAAAAGCAGACGAAATTGATGTAAATGACACCATGACTGGCTCGGGTTTTGGAAGGGGTAGGTTTTTCGGTGAAGTTCCACTTACTCCAATTGTTAAGGGGAGTAGAACTAAAGGAGCATCTTCTGTCTTATGCTCCACACGTGCAACCAGTTATGGCTCCAATCCGGCAGCTGATACTTTGCCTTTAGCTGTTCCAGATATAAATGATCCAAATTGGCAAGGTTTCATAGCACCCCATCAGTGCGGAGGATTAAATCAGTCCTTGGTATGATCTTCTATTACCAACATTTCATTCCTGGATGTTCTTCCTTGGCAAAGCCACTTTTTGCTCTCACAGCTGGGCAAAGGAGGAAGAGGGGAAACAAGGGTGATGTTAAAGCAGGAACGTACAGGAAACGTAAGCCCACAGATTGGACTGTGGAATGTGATTATGCATTACGTAGCTTAAAGGAGAGCCTATTACAAAGTGTGTTATTAGCCCACCCGACATTTCTCGACCCTTAATACTGGCAGTTGATGCTTCACTGGATGGTTTGGGAGCTGTATTAAGCCAAGTGCCTGCAGGCGAAGAACGAGCTCGCCCAATCGCGTTTGCAAGTAAGACCCTGAGCAAATCGCAGAGAAACTACCCAGTTCACAAGCTCGAGTTTCTGGCACTTAAATGGAGTGTGTGCGAGAAATTTAGCCATTGGTTGAAAGGTCAAACATTCACCGTCTGGACTGACAACAATCCGATAACGTACGTCATGTCCAAGGCAAAGCTTGATGCATGCGAGCAACGGTGGGTGTCCAAACTGGCGGCATACACCTTTGAGCTGAAACACATAGCAGGGACAAAAAATGTAGTGGCAGATGCTTTGAGTAGGGACCCTTTTGTCAGGACTGTGAGCAGCAGGTTAATGAAGGAGAGTTATCGTGATTTGCTAGAGGAGGCTGAAGAGGTTGATGGAGATGGAGTTAGGGATGCCTTTCGCCAAGGTGCTCAAAATTTACAGATTTGTCTCCAATCCTGTCTCGCCTTGCCCTCTGATAGTGCCACCGTCAAGGCCTGTTTAAGTTCCCATGATCAATGGGAAGAAACATCTCGAGCCCGAGCAGTACAGCTAATTCAGTCTTACCAAGATTTTGTACCAGCTGGATCCGACACCCTTCCTACCATTGCTGTGGATAAAATCCATGCAATGCAAGAGGCTGATTCAGTCATTTCCAGAGTCATGTTCTTTAAGAATGCGAAGCGTCAACCTGCAAGGCGAGAAAGGGCCAATATGAATGCCAAGACCCTATCACTTCTCAGGCAGTGGGACAAATTATTGTACAGAGTTATACAAGATCCACACAGTAAACATAAGCGATATCAGCTCGTTTTACCGACTAGCCTAAAGGATCAAGTTTTGAAGGGCGTGCATGACCTAGCGGGACATCAAGGGCAAGCAAGAACCATCCATCTAGCCCGCCAACGCTTCTTTTGGCCAGGAATGGGGAATGATGTTTGCAATTACATCAAGTGCTGTCAGAGATGCATCTTGGCCAAGGCCCCCGAACCATCTGCACAGGCCCCGCTTGAAAGTATTAAGACCTCTATGCCTATGGAATTAGTATGTCTGGACTTTTGGACTGCGGAGGATGGGAAGAAGCGCTCTGTAGATGTGCTTGTTATGACGGACCATTTCACGAAATTGGCTCATGCATTCCCTTGTGCAAATCAATCAGCAAAACAGGTCGCTAGGAAGCTGTGGGACCGTGTGTTCTGTGTATATGGATTTCCGAGTCGCATCCACACAGACCAGGGAGCTAACTTTGAGAGCACTCTTATAAAGGAGTTGTTAAAGCTATCAGGGGTAGCCAAGTCTCATACCACTGCGTACCACCCCATGGGGAATGGAGGAGTAGAGAGATTCAATCGGACTTTAGGAAGTATGCTCCGAACTCTGCCCCTGAAAGAGAAGCACAAATGGGCGGAGCAAATACAAACATTGACCTTTGCCTACAATGCTACGGTCCATGAGACAACAGGTTATGCTCCCTTCCAGCTTATGTTTGGGCATGTGCCAAGACTGCCGGTAGATGTTATGTTCAGACAGGTGCTGCATGATCCTGTAGTTGTTGATCACAGTACTTACCTGAAATCATTGATGTCATACCTCCATGAGGCAGCTGAGATCGCACAACAACATTCCGAAGGAGAGCAGAGGAAACAGGCAAAAGGTTACAACAAGAAGGTCAGAGGTACGTACCTGAATATCGGAGACCGTGTGCTGGTGGCGAATAAAGGAGAAAGGGGGAAGAGGAAATTAGCGGATAAGTGGGATCCTGTAGTGTACACTGTAGCAGACAGGAACTTGCAGACGCACACTTACAAGCTCAAAGACGATATTAGTCTTATATTAGGATATTAGTTTTCTTCCTGTTGAGTACCTGACGAGGAGGGAAGCCTACTACCCTTTGTAAGAGAGTCAGAGAATGAGACAAGTAGCATCAGGAGTGAGTGTTTTGTGGAAGGTTTCAATCTAACAGACTCTGAGGAAAGAACTATGAGATGGGTAGATGAAGACTCTGAAACACTGCAGTTCAAGACTCTGAAGAAGCCTTGGAAACAAATCATTCCAGTTCAGATGGAAAAGAGTCTAGTGTTCAGTTGCAAATTGAAGAGAGTCTTCCCCAGAGTGGTTTAGAATCCAGTTCAATATCTCTTGAAGTTAACCTTGACTGTGACACAGAGACATATATACAAGCTCCAACTGACACTCAAACTGACATTGACACCCAAGATTCAGTTCCTGATGCTCAGGTTGTTAGAACACGGGTAGGAAGAGTTGTTAAGAAAGTGAACAGATTAATTGAGCCAATGGGTTAGAAACCTTATTATCTCCATGATGTAGAATGTCACCTGAAAAGGAGTACTGTGATATTTCTTTCTCTGTCTTAAATAGTATTGTTATATATTGACTTTGTAAGATGTGAAGGGACATTTTGATTCCAAGTATGGAATAGTAGGATCAGGTCGTATTATGGTGTACAAGGCATCATAATGTTCCAAGATGATCTTAGGCTTGATCACCCTGAGGTTTTTCTTGACCTATTGATGGGTAACTCACAAGTTGAACTAATGGACATTTCATTGCAGACCTGTGCTAATTATTTGAATTGAATTCAATACGGATTTTAGTGAAATCCGGAAGGGGTGAATGTAACGAGTTATAAATGTAATACATTATTTTCTTTTTTTCACAAAAATCCTTATTATATTACCGTATTGTTTTCATTTTCTTTTTTTGGGTATTAAGTATTCATTTTGGTGTTTGCTGTTGGGAGACTTTTGTTTTGACGCTCTCGGTGTTACGCGGACGGCACTTTCCATTGAGCATGCGCACCTCTTCAGTCTGTATTGCATGTGCCAGAGAGAGGTAGGCGTTTGTGTGAGCTCGATAATTAAGTTTATTAAGTGTAGAAATGGACTTAATTTCACTTTGTAAACAGTTGTTCGATTGAGACATTGTTTTATGTTTTATGTACAAGTGGATGTCGAGTGTGAGAATTTATCGTGTGGGCCGTTTATATACAGTGTTAACGTGGTTGTTAGCCAGCTAACATGTGTTGTGTTATACAGGGATACATTGTCACAAGGTGCCCACGAGTGATTAATTTTCTTTATCGACATTAATCCACAGGTATTTCTTCCTTAATCTATTTCTATTGGTTTTGTATGAATGTTTTAGTGTTTTAATGTTAATGTGTTTTGTTCAACTGTTACATATAATGAGTCTGTATTGCATGTGCTGGAGAGAGGGATACATTGTCACAAGGTGCCCACGAGTGATTAATTTTCTTTATTGACATTAATCCACAGGAGTGTTAATGAGTGGCCAAGGCGTTAATAAACCTTCTCTGGTGAATTGAGCGAAAGCGTCCTGAGCCTTCTTTGAACACAACGCGGATAAGGGTAGCAGCGGTTAGCCTGAGACGGGCTACACAGCCTCCCTGAAGATATTCCAGTCAGTGCACTCAAAGCAGTCCTGAAGAGCAGAGGTGGCTCCTATGTGGGCTTCATAGATAATTATAGCACTTTTGAGAGCAAGCCTGGCATGTTAGTGGGAGTTTCCATCCCACTCGGAAAGGTGCTGCTCTCATTTCTTGCAGCATTGCGCATAGTTTAAGAACAAGCCTAATTAATCAGTGACAATCCTCAGCCAGCACCAGGTAACAGACAAGCAGGCTAATCCAGCCATCTCCTAGCTGCATTGAGTTGTCACCCAGGGTTCACAATATAGAGACTGTCTCTGTTTCCCGAGAAACTTCCACAAAACTCTATAAAATCTCAGAAAATTTGTTTTAGTAACCTTATTAGGATTAAATTAGATAATAGTGAATGCACAGCTAGCACCTTTGATTTAAAGCTAAGATTGTGCGGGCGCTGTTGAGCAGCCAATGGAGTAAGACGTGTGATTTGAGACTCCTGCAGAGTTTATGGTAATTGTTATTTTATATCGCAATTTGGATTACCTTTTTGATATATTTACCTCTAGAATATTTTGTTAAAGCCATTTTTCACCACTTGGGCATATTATCATGGCTGGTAATACATCTAAAACCCCTGCCACAGTGACCCAACAACTGAGGCCTGCTACACAGGTAGCGACCCCGGACCCTGGGGCTCCGTCTTCACCCCGCAGCTCCACCTCTCCCAAGGAAGTCGCCCAGGTAATTGATGCGGAGTCCCTGAAGCGAGAACTGCTAATCTCGTTAAAGCAAGACATTGCTGAGATTTTTAAGACCTAACTTTGTGTGGCACTGGGTGATGATTTGTCCACAATTAGAGCTGACCTACAGTCAGTAAAAACACAGCTGGTGAACGATAAGGCCGCTTCAGACGCAGAGTTGGCTGCACTCAGAGGTACAGTGGGAGAAATGGGGGATTCTCTCTCCATCTGTACTGATGATGTAGCTGAGCTTAAAAACAAACTTGCACATTTAACCGCGGAGTTTGTTTCGCTGCAAAATAAGTGTGAGGACCTCAAATCTCAGTCGCGACGGAATAACATTAGAATAGTCGGGATTCCTGCGGATACCATCATTAACACTACGGTTGTCTCTACATTGCTGAAGGAAGCTTTTAAACTGGATTACATATAAAGGTGTGGAAAAAGACTTTGTCTCTGCCAAGAAGTATATAAAAACGATGAACATTGGGTAGCGTTTTATTCTGCAATAATACGGTAATATCATGGTGTGTTTACTTCCTGTTTATATAATGGGGTTTACATTAAAAGAATTGCCTACTGTTCAGTATTAAGACTCCGTGGGAGTTATCTATCTCTCTACTACAGCTTAGTCTCAGGCTATTCTCCGAGTTGATGTCACAATCACGTGGCATCAATGTTTTTTTTCTCTTGTCCTTGTATAGTTGTCTCCCTTTTGGAGACTTTTTTTCTTTCTTTCTTTTCTTTTTTTCTTCTTCTATTTCTTCTCTTTTTTCGGGGTGTGTATATGATGGGTGTGTGTTTGTGTGTGTGTGTGTGGGGGGGGGTGTCCTGGCCATTTGGTACTATTCATGTGCACTTAAATGAGCACTGTTAAGTTGAATTCCAGTAATCCTGGTGTTGGCCCATCTGTTCGTTTCATTAGCTGGAATATACGTGGCATGAGTAGCCCATCTAAATGTGGTAAAGTTTTTAGCCATTTGAAACGGGTTAAATCCCACATAGTGTTTTTGCAAGAAACTCATCTCAAATCTGAAGATCATTATAGGCTGCAGGCTTCTTGGATAGGGCATGTCTTTCCTTCTAACTTTAACTCTAAATCAAGAGGAGTTGCTATTGTGATCAATAAAAATATTCAGTTTCTACCTACTGATGTTATTGCTGATAAAAATGACAGATACCTTATGGTTGTAGGCATGTTAATGCAAACAAAGGTGCTGCTGGTAAATGTCTATGCACCTAACTTTGATGATGTTGAATTCGCCAACAGATTACTTAGTAACACCTCATTTAAATTCTCATTTGTTGATTTTTGGAGGTGATTTGTATTGTGTACTTGACCCAGTGCTAGATAGATCTAGTTCACGAACAATATCTCAGTCAGCTACTTCAAAATCCTTTTCTGACTTTATGAATCAGAATGGGTTGGTTGACCCTTGGAGAGTTCATAATCCTTTAATTAAAAAATTCTCCTTTTTCTCTCAGGTTCACCAATCATACTCAAGAATAGATTATTACTTCATAGATAACAGCTTGAACTCGTCTGTTGCTGCCGTTGATTATTCAAGTATTTTAATATCAGATCATGCACCACTATTTCTGGATATCCAGCTGTCCACACAAAGATCTCTTCCCCCTCTTTGGAGATTTAATTCTCTATTGTTGGCAAATAACAAATTTTGTGAATTTTTGTCTAATTCTATTGATGAGTTTCTCCTTTTTAATCAATGCGACCTTACATCATCGTCTTTACTTTGGGAGCTACTGAAGGCTTTCCTTAGGGGGCAGATTATTTCATACTCTTCACATTATAATAAAAAACATAAGGCCAAGCTTACAGAGCTCACTTCTGCTATTGGTATCCTTGACCAAGAGCACGTATCCAATCCCTCCCCAGAACTGTTAACCTTAAGACAGAATTTGATCTCATCTCCACTAAGGAAGTAGAGCGATTGTTATTGCAGACACGCGGCACTTACTATGAACATGTGGATAAAGCGAATCGACTATTGGCTCACCAATTGAAACGTCACTCTGCCTCACGTTTGATACCTAAAATTGATAATCATTTTAATGTAATTGTTACAGACCCAGTAGAAATTAATGCCACGTTCAAATCGTTTTATACCTCTTTGTATAAATCCGAATTTCCGGCTGATACTGCTATTATGAATCAGTTTTTGGACAACCTTGAAAACCCTACCATTGATTCTGACCATGTACAAGAACTAGATGCCCTACTCTCCCTTGAAGAAATAAATTTCTCTATTAAAGCGATGCAGTCCAATAAAGCCCCGGGACCTGATGGGTATCCTGTTGAGTTCTTCAAGACATTTAATAAATTAGCACCTCTACTTTTGTCAGCGTTTAATGAATCCTTGGAAAATGGTTTGCTCCCAACTACTATGACCCAAGCTTCGATAGCTCTTCTTTTTAAGAGTGACAAAGATCCAACTTTATGTGGTTCCTATAGGCCTCTATATTTGTTAAATGCTGATGTTAAAGTTCTGGCAAAAACTATAGCTCTGGGCCTAGAGAGAGTTATTTCTGAGGAGCAAAACGGTTTTATTAAGGGACGTCATTTATTTTTTAATACTCGCACTCTTTTAAATATTATTCATACAGTACATTCTGAGACGGTACCTCTCACTCTCACTCACTCATTTTCTACCGCTTATCCGAACTACCTCAGGTCACGGTCTCAGGCGTCATCGGGCATCAAGGCAGGATACACCCTGGACGGAGTGCCAACCCATCGCAGGGCACACACACTGAGACCTGAGATTGTGATTTCAATGGATGCCGAAAAAGCATTTGATAGGGTGGTGTGGGAGTATTTATTCACTGTAACTGTAATAAATTTATTAGTTGGGTGAAATTATATATTACATATGTAAACAAACAATGTGTGCTCAGAGTATTTCCCATTAAAACGTGGGACACATGATTTGTTGCTCTACTGTATGTATCTGACCCTGTATCTGGTCTACCTGGTATCTTGTCCACTCTTGATACTGTACATTCAGCTCCTTTTCTGGATATAAATAAAATTTTCAGAAGAGTGAATGTTATCCAATCAACACAACTGCTTTGCAACTTAAGCATCTGGACATGCCCTTCAAAATCAGTCCCGCTGGATTTAGATATCTTGGTGTTAATGTGACACGTAAATTCTCAGGTCTTTTTTCTGCAAACTTTACTCCACTCGTAACTAAAATGAAGTGTGACCTTCATAGATGGAATAGTCTGCCTTTGTCTCTGATTGGGAAGATTAATGCTGTAAAAATGAATGTTCTGCCTAAATTTCGTTTTTTATTTCTAACAATCCCATTGTTCTTACCTAAACATTTCTTTGACTCATTAGATAAAACGATTAATGCTTTCATTTGGTCTGGGGGATGTCCCGTAAGTCATTACTCCAGAGATGTAAGTCTAGCGGTGGTTTGGCACTACCAAATTTTCAGTTTTATTACTGGGCAGCGCACATCCATAAGATATGGTGCTGGGTTGAGTCACCTCATTTAGCATAGTGTAAGTTAGAAGCCCAGTCATGTTCTTCCTCATCCTCTATACCTGCTCTTGTATACTCTTCTCTTCCAATTAAAATTTCTTTGTATGTTAAAAATTCTATTTAATAGTTTAATACTCTAAAAATCTGGTATCAATTTAGGAAACGTTTCGAGTTTGTAACTGCTTCTCCTTTAGGTCCGTTATGTAGCAATCATCTTTTCCCCCCTTCGTGTCTGGATTCTTTTTTCTCAGTGTGGTATAGCAAGGTTATACACTGTTTTCTTGACTTATACTCAGTGATTTTTTAACAGTTTTGCTAATTTGTCGTCATTGTATGGGCTACCTGCCAGCCACCTCTTTAGATATTTTCAAGTTAGGCATTTTGTTCAAAAATGTTTTCCTGGCTTTCCCTCAGCTCCACCTCTCCAACACTGGGAAGGTTTGCTTACGTATAAATCACAACCAAAAGGTGCTGTTTCTGAGATCTATAAACATATTCTGGATTTCTGTGACCAAACTACCTCAAAACAAAGGCTGCTTGGGAGGGAGAACTTTGACTTCATCTTGGGGACGGGTGGTGGGATAGTGTTGTGAATGGGATGTGGTAGCTCAGTGGTTAAGGTGTTGGGCTACTGATCGGAAGGTCATGGGTTCGAACCCCAGGTCCACCAAGCTGCCACTGCTGGGCCCCTGTGCAAGGCCCTTAACCCTCAGTTGCTTAGTTGTAAGTCACTCTGGATAAGGGTGTCTGCTAAATGCTGTAAATGTAATGTAATGTAATGAATGGTGTTGGTAATGTCTCATGTGCTCGTCTCGCACCTATCCAGTTTAAGGTCATTTATAAGGTGCATTTTTCTAAATATAGATTGTCTCAAATTTACCCAGATGTCGAGGACAAATGTGACAGATACTCTAACTCACATAAATGGCAACCGTAAAATTCATATTTCATAGGCCTTCAAGTTTTGCCGGATTAGGTTTTCTTTTTCTTTTGTAAATTTTAAATGACTTGTATTCGATAATTAAAAAGGTCCAGGACCCGGGGTGGGCGGGTGGGGGGTGGTTTGTTCTCTTCTTTTTCTTTTTACTTTCTTTCCATTATTGTTATTATTGTTATTGTTGTAATACTTTTACTTTACTCCTTTTTCATGTAAAACTAAAATATGATTCTGTATTGTAATTTGACTTTGTTTGCAATAAAAAGACTTAGCAAAAATAATAAAGCTAAGATTGTTAAATATAAGATCTCTTGCATCTAATGCTCTTATTTTTAATGAAATGATTACTAATCAGTAGTTTAGTGTTCTGTGTTCAACAGAAACATGGGTCAAACCAAACGAGTTTGTCGCATTAAACGAAGCTTGTCCGCTTGGTTAAAGTTATACTGTACATATCAGCTGTGCCTAACAGGCAGGGGAGGAGGTGTCTGTTATTCATGATGATAAGATAGGCGTCAGGCAAGAATCTAGATATATGTTCAACTCAAATTCAATTCAAAGTTATTCATTCTAAAATAACATGTGTAGCCAAGTCTACTAAGTCTACTGAGTCAGTTCCTCTAATTGTTATTTACAGACCTCCTGGACCATATTCTGAATTTGAATTTGCAGATTTTATAAACCTAGTTGTTTCTTTAGACAAAGCAGTAATTTTTGGAGACTTTATTATTCATTTTGATAAGTTAGTAGATCCTCTGAGAACAGCAATTGTTTCCATCTAAATATAAAAAATATAGTCACAGTGCCTCTTCTCAGACCATCATCTCATTTCATGCTCTTTGGACACGATATTTGTAATTTGCCTCGTCACCATGTTAAACATACATTTACATCTGCTACTGCAGAGAGATTTACCAATTGTCTCCCAGAATTATCATCCATGATCGGATCGCCATCCTACAAAGCTTTCTGATTCAATCTGTCACACCTACTTCAATCAAAAGGTGCAGGCTATTTGGTAGTAACTCAAGTACAAAATACTACAGCCAGGGGGCAGAACTTTTTCTCACAGAGCCCCACAGTTATGGAACAGCCTTCCATTAAGTGTTTGGGATTCTAGTCTATAATTTAATGAATAGCTTTTCTTAGGTAAAGGAGCAGATCTGGAGGGTTCATGGGCATAGAGTGTTTGGTGAACTGAGTCTGGATGCTGTCACCTTACCACTCCTGCAAGTCACTCAGGTTTGCAGGCTTGCTGAGTGGTGTAATGCTTTATGTCTCAGGGAGCCCTCATGTCTGTGTCACCTTCTTGCCGGAGGCCCTGTCTGCCATGCCACTCCCAAACTCCCAGTGTTATGAGTTCCTAGTCTGATCGTCTCTTCTTATGGACATACTTTGTCAATCCTGATGTTCTACCCCTGGTTGGAGTCTCGTCATCCAGTGGCCACCCTGCTGGGGATTGATCTGCATAGTCAGCCAGTGTCTGATGGGATTGTTGTGGGTGGGGCCCCATGAAGACTGTCTTGCCTTTGAACCATTGTTGCATCAGTTAGCTGTATGAGCAATCATTTGAAGACTTTGGCAGTTTGCGCTGATGCATTAGTTCCTCCGGATCTCTTGGTTCCACCATTTTAAACTGTTGAGAAATTACGTCTCAATGTTTCTTCCTCATATAATCTGAGGGAGTTTTCCATTCTACAGCCACCGGTTTGCTCATTAGGGATAGATGTTAGAGATATATAATAACTTAGTTTTAAACTTCTGTAAAGCTACTTTGAGACATTGTGAATCGTTAAAAGCACCTTACAATTAAAACTTTGCTCAGTGAATTCATACCTGTTTATTCAAAATCTTTAATATCTTGTTGTATCTCTGGTCTTGACTTTTTAACTCTGACCTTTTGTTATGTGAATTTCAGTTGTGCAAATCACCTGATCCTTGGATGTTTTCATCTTTCTTGATTGTGCTTCATGATTTGGATAAAGTTTAAAACAAAGACCCTACAGCTGTGTATTATAAACTACAGTCATTTACACTTCTATTATATTATCTCAGGTCAAATGCAGGCTGTTGTAACCACCTAACACCACTTGTCTGGAAGAAATGTGAATTTAAAGTATGTTCTTTATGGTGTTGGGCTTTTATTTTTGTAGACTCTTTGTGCAGGCTTTTGAATCCTATTGCTGTCAAATGAGGCTTTCATTTGTGATTAAGAAAAAAATACGTTACGTATTAATTGAGTAGGAAATAAATTATGCTTTAATTTCCATTACAAGAAAGTGCTTTTCAAAAATAAAATGATAATTAATTCATGTTTATAATCGATGTTAAGATTCTTTATTCATGTAAAGCAGAAGACCTGCTAGTACAAGATGTACTAGTAACCATAAACACAAGAACATAAGGCTCAGTATCATCAGTGACATGACACTGAACATGACCTTTTAAGTAATTGTACTGACCTGCGTGTCCCAAAGTGACAAATGTTCCTGGCCTGCCTGGATAAAGCTTTGCATGAGTAAGCTGCTATCACGGCAGACAGCATAGATCAAGACTGGTCTTACCTTGGAGTGGGTTGTCCTTCGAAGCCTCAGCGTCTTCAAAGGATCCTCTTCAAGTTCTTCTACCTAGTCTATTGTTTGACCTTTTAGATGAAGGAGTCAGACGTAGACCTTCTTGTCTTTTCAGGGTCCTCACAATGGGAGGCCATGTTTTTATTTAAAGCAATGTAATACAAATAAGTGTATATAATATATGTAAAGAAAATAAAATAAAATGACAAATAAAACCGCATTTAAATAATCAAACAATTTTAGCGTAAGTAAAAGTAATTAAAATGCAAAGATAGTAACAAACCAAGATACACTATCCAAGTGTTAGCCTGCATTTGTGCATCTGATGCACAATACTTAAGCAATACAAATGTAGTACAGTAACTAAGCATAAGCTTGCCTATAGTAGAATGCACACCCTTGCACATATCATATCATGCACATCAGAGATTTACATCAGATAGGCTTACAACATCCTGTGATTATATGGAACAGCATGTTCTATTTTCTTCTAGCCACATTCAACATTTAAATATATATTTCAGTTATAGAAAAAGGATACACAAAAATGTAAATAAAAGCGATCAGAGCTCTCTTGAACTTCTGAAAAATAAAACTTATTATCGCATAAATCTTCTTAGTCAGTTGGAATCTTCTTCCAGCTGTCTAGGTACAGCGTCTGATCCTCTGCAATCTTGCAGTAGCATTTATGGCAATTGGAATCGTAATTGTATTTAATTCATATTCAATTGTTTCATTTCTGTAACCAAGTTTTCTACTTTCATAAGTTTATTAGCAAACATCAGTTGCTTTTTTTTCCTCTTTCCTTTTCCGTTTACCTTCTCTATGACTCTTCCTTTTTACCTTTCTTATTTGTTTTTGTTCACTTTGGACAGGAATGTCTTGGTTGAGGTTTAGCTTTGGGTCAAGGGGGATTTATGAATCCTACAACTCCATTCTGACCTATTCTTACAACAACTTAGTGTGAGTGTCCTTATGAATGCAAATATGATTTCAATTCAATTCAAGTTTATTTGTATAGCACTTTTTAGAGTTGAGTTGAGATGGTTATCAATGATATTAAATGGTTATTTGTTGTTTTTGTGTTTGGTGTGTTTGATGCACTGTGTTTCTTGGTGTGCGAAGCTTAAATTTAGTGCTTTATCCACAGTTCTTATATTATTACAGATACTATATTGTCGCTATTAAATGTCATGCATGTGTAAATACTGACTGTGTTTCACATAGTATGTTGGTAATGTTACTGTAATGAAAGCCTAAGTTCACAAAGATCACTGAGGTAATCCTCATTATCTACAAAGCTCAGCGCCGTCTCAAAGCACTCTATGGCTTGTTGCTTTTCTCCTTTTTCCTTGTGAATGATTCCAAGTATTCCATAGGCTTCTCCATCTATT
Organism: Tachysurus vachellii; assembly: GCF_030014155.1. Classification (NCBI taxonomy): domain Eukaryota; kingdom Metazoa; phylum Chordata; class Actinopteri; order Siluriformes; family Bagridae; genus Tachysurus; species Tachysurus vachellii. The sequence continues at coordinate 17,263,957 of NC_083461.1, read as the reverse complement.
GGGTTGTTTTTAATTCTTCTTTTTGCAATCCTTTCCAGTCGTTCAGCACTTTTCGTCCCTTCGTATTGTTTTCGATTTATCTTCAGACATTCAATGTAATGTTTGATGGCAGCAGATTCACATCTCATGCAGTTTAGCTGAAAATCTGCATAATACCTTTGAACAAACTGGTAGTTATCATTTTTTTCTTCAGCTACTTGAAATGTAATCTGAAACATTTCTTCTGCTCTTGACAGTTCCTGGTTCCACCCATACTGAAGGGCCAGTTCACTCATAGCAATGATGAAGCTGGGATTCATTTCAGTTGCCATTTCCAAGTGGTAGATGCACTGGGTTTGAGCTCGATTAATTTCAGCAACTTCTGTGTGGTGGCTTCCTGCTTGCTTCAGATTCAGGATTTTTTTCTTATAGCAGAGCCCCAGCTGATGGTGTATAAAGGATGAGTTGGAGACTTTCTCTAATACTCTCTTTAGAAGGTCAATGGACCTGTCCACAGAGACTTGACTCCAAAAAAATTTCCCAGCATATCGAATCACATGTGGGTGTTCTGGAGATCTCTCTAAAGCATGTTCTACTAGGCTCTCTGCCTCACTGTACTTCTTGTGAGAAGGCAATTTAAGAGCAAGCAGAACTTTAAGAACATCATCATCTGGATCAATGACTATGGCCCGTCTAAGTTGATCAATTGCAGTTGAACCAGATGTATCTTGGAGAATATCCTCTATTCGATAAAGAGTAACTGCAAGGCCAGAATTCCAGTCACCTTTATCTGGCTCCAGCTCTAAGGCCTTCTTGAAGCACTCTTTAGCCCTTTCATAATATTTGCGAGAAAACTTAAGGAAGGTCCATCCCTTCTCTCCAAGCACCTCAGCATAGGGGACAGATGGATATTTCACTTTAATCTCACTCAGCTTATTCAGGTAGCTTTCACACTCTGCCAAATTACCCATATGATAGTGTAACCATGCAAGGTCTCCATAGACAACAACAAGCAGCTTGTCACACTCATTTCCATGAGACTTAGTTAGCTCTACGGATCTCTCAAAGTAGTTGAGAGCCTCAGTATTGGAGCTTAGTAGAAACTTTACAAATCCCACACAGCTGTGTGTGCGTGCAACTCGTGCCTTGCTTTCATGTTTCAGTTTATGGTCTTCTTCTAGCCTGTTCAGAAGATCAGTGAGATCTAGATCATTTTTATTCAGAGCCCAGGTGAAATGACATTCCAGCTGAAGAAGGCTGGTCTTTATTGTTGTGTCTTGTGTTGAACTAAGAAAGAAATCACATGGTCATATAACTGATTTAAACTGATTAAAACAGACAAACAGTTGCACATTCTCTTAAAAATTTAATTAAGGTGCATTTTTCTAAACATTTTCTAAACTTACATGGTATGTAAGCTTCTATGTAAATTAACAGATATCCCGACCTATTCATAATATTCACTAAGTATTTTGTTTTGATCTATTTGTTTGTGGGGAGGATGCATGGGTGTGTTTTGTACTGTGAAAATTAAACTGTATTTTAAACTATGTGTAATGTTAATATGGGTGTGGGTGCATTTTATTTCTATTTACACCTCTCAATGAATTAAAGTTATTAATCATATAACTTTATCAAATTGTATTATATATCAAATTATTAATCATTTACAATTGATCTGAGCTCATTGTACTAAACAATCTTTTATATCACTGCTTAACTAATTTACAGTGAAGTAAAGGGTAATTAAAGGTATTATTTTAGGGTCTTATGATCAAAGTATGTACCATTAGTCATTTTTAATGCATGCTGCATTCATACATTATGTAATAGATACAGAATAACAGCACAAAATATATACACTGGGTTTATATGCAGTTCTCTGTTGTGCATTGCCTCTGTCTAACCTCAGAAGTTATGTTAAAAATTGATGACATCAATATTTGGTCATTTTAAACACTATTTCTTGGTATGTTTCTTTAGACTAAATAACTAAAAATCATAAAATATTGTGTCCCCATTTATAACGTCAAGACCTATACAAGTAACTTGGAAGGATTGTAAAACTTTTTCCACCCTTTTACCCATACGCTCACAAAAAAAAGTGTACACAGTGGTGTACCTGTTCCCATCAGCTGTAGCTTTTAATAAACTTTTAATTAGCACTGAAGGTCAGAAGGTTACCTTACATTCAATATTTCAGGTAAACATATAAAAGGTACAAAAAACTAATTACAGAGTGACAGAGCTTACCTCATTGTAGTCAATCTTGATAACAGACAGAGAGACTATAGTGACAGGGAGTTATATAGGCATGTTAATTCTCCACCCATGGGTTGAGAAATGGAAATTGAAAGTATCTTTCAAATGCAGTCTGATGTGTTTGTATGTCATTATGAAAACATGTTTTTAATATGACTTGAATTTGAAGTCACTGAGTCTTAAATATTGGTCTATCACTGATTTTTAAAACGTAGGCCTAATTAAGATAGGAAAAAAATAAAAAGAAACTACGGCAAACATTTAATTTGCAGTTGAAAAAAATAGAGTGAAAACTCTCCCCTGAGTTGTGGGAGCCAATTAAAATTTGTATTTCATTTGTTTCTTTTTCCTAATGAAGAGTTCTCAAAGTGCACAATTTTGGCAGTTGCCTTTTGCTGACTCTGCATTACCCATATCCAGCTCTCTACATACTGTTGTGCTTGTAGAGCATGGAGATTACCCATTCAAATTCGATTCCCAGCTTTTGCCTGCTTTTCAATGTGCACAAACCCACCCAATTCATTCTCAAAAACATTTCTAATATAAACCTTGCTTGCAACAAACAAGAACTTAACTATCATGTAACACCTTCCTTCAACCTAGTGTGATGAAGCTTTTAGAAGCACTGAGGCTTTAAGCCAATTGTTTTAACATAACACTTTGTTCTTGTCCCTACTGTATCTCACTTCTGCAGTTCTCTGGTCACTCAGTGTCTCCATGTGCAGCTTTCACCTTTACCTTTAAGTGTTCTCATATTATTTCATGCTGAAGAGATTAACGTTGCATCTAATCTGTGAAAAATCAATCTCTTATTTTAATAGTTTTGAGCAGACCAAATATACCTTTGTACTGTTTTGATTTATTTAACTAATTGTGGTCTTTTAGTGTTCAACAACCACAACTGCTCACATCAACACATCTTATCTTCTTAACCTCTAACAATTTAACAACTGCCAAATTGTGGATTCAATTTTAACCCCACACCTGTATACTGTACAAAGCAGGGATTTACACTCCTTCTATTTTATTTCACCTCAAAGACAGAAAGTGCTATTGTAAATTACCTTCACCAAAAGCAAGGTTCAATAGCTGTAAGAGTAATAACAATAAGAGAAAACTCACACACTTCTTTAGAGCTTGATAATTGTGGTTTTTTTTTTATCCTGAAAATCATTTTATGTTGTACATTTGTGTTGTTTTTTAATAAAACCATGCAGGCAAAACAATAAGACTTCAATATGACAAGGCGATACCCCTATTGTAGTGAGCTCTGAAGTCTAGAGGCGAAGCATCACTATGCTCCTCATAGGCCTGTGTAATGGTGACCTCCACCCAGTGCACCAGCCCCTGCTTGGATTGCCCTTGTTCCGGATTCCAAAGCAGGCAAACAGGGAGGAGGAATTAGGCCACAAGCTTGAGCAGTGGACATCAGTTCTCAGTTTCCCTTACTGGGCAAAGCAAGTGGAGCTGCCCCAGTTCAACCAACACATGGGGTGGAGGACTGACCTGCAAGATGACCACATAATCTGTGCACCTTGGGGACATATCCCACCCTAGGGTGCAGAAATTTGCCACTTTATATTTTATACACACCATACTACACATGGACACTTTAAGGACAATCATTAAAACTATACGCATTTATATATATACATTATTTTTCACGTTTTTCATATTTTCATATTTTATATAGTTTTTATATAGTTTATACTTTTTATTTATCTATCTCCTTTTGTTTTTTTGTTTTTATCCCTAATTGCATTCCTTTTATGCTTGGACACCAGACAGATGCAAAAAGCATTGCACTGCAGGTCGTACTCTGTATGTATGTGTATGTGAAAAATAAAATTTGATTTGATTTGATTTGAATAGCCTTGGACATGCTAGGGGAAATTCTAGGCAGGCGGAGAGACTGACAGGGCCTGCAGATCTCCCACTCTTTTGAGGGAGGCCAGGGCTAAGAGCAGAGCCATCTTCAGGGTCAGAAACTCAAAAGCTGACTCCATGGTGCTCAAATGTGTCTTCCAGCAGACTCTCCAGGACCACTGAGAGGCCCAGGAAAGAAGGTGTGGTCTGCATGATGGTCCTAGCCCTAGCATTCAAATGAATCACCACCACCTTCAATGAGAGGCCTACTTCCAGGAACTGGTCCCCTCAGGGGCCAGACCCATAGTCTCCCAAGGTTCACCCAAAGGTAGACTTTGCTACTTGGCACTGATGCAATGGGCATCCCTGCCACATACCATACATAGCCAAATTCACTCTCCAACTAGATCCTGAACTTCCTGATTGGCAGACCTCATTCAGTCAGGATAGGGAACATAATATCCAACACCACCAATCTGAGTACTGGGACCTCCAAGCTATGTGCTCAGTCCACTGTTGTTCACTCTGCTGACTCATGACTGCTATGCAGCAATACACAGCTCGAACCACATCGGAAAGGTTTGGCAATGACAACCATGGTGGGTTTCATCAGCAAAAACAAGTCAGAATACTTTTACATTTACAATTCTGGTATTTGTTAGACACCCTTTTCTAGAGTGATCTACAAAAGTGCTTTGAAGTCTCAATACAATAAACACTGGTTAACTAGATCACAGACTTATTATACCATCAGCCTAAAAACTGTGTTAGGAGGAAATACAGCACAATTTTTTTAATATTTAAAACAAACAGGCAAAATAAAAGCAAATTTATCTATTTTAGGAAAATGTAAATCTTCACCCATTGTTTGAAGAGAGCCAGTGTCTTAGCTGTTTGGACACCACCTAAGTGCCAGAACAGAAAAAGAGTCTTGACGTATACCTACCTCTTAACCTGAGAAATACAGTGCTAATAGATGCATGGCACAGTGTGAGGAGTAACAAGATCTTTGAATTAAGTGAATGATGGTCCATTCTTGGTTTTGTATGCAAGCATCAGTGTTTTGAATTTGATGCTTGCAGTGCCAGAACAGTGGAGGGAGCACAGCAGTGAACTTCAGTTCAGAACTTAGGCAGGTTCAAATCAAGTCACGCCACTGCATTTTGGATCATTTGCAGAGTACAAATTGCATTCATAGTAAGACCTGGCAGTAGAGAGTAGTCCATTCTCAAAATGACAAGAGACTGAACTGAATTTCCTGTGTGGATAAAAATGGCCAAATGCTATTGAGGTTGTAGCAAAGAAACCAAAATGAGAGTGTCACAAAAGCAACATGGGAGAAATCGGACAATTGATTGTCCATGGTTAGCCCAAGGTTGTGAGCAGTGGTTGAAGGGAAGATCAGAATGATGTGTAGGGATGTCGCAACATCCTGGCCTGGGGATAAATCACCTGGGATGACCAGCAGTTCAGTTTTGGCAGAAGTCATGTCCAAAGAGAACTGCATAGAGTTGTGATTTCTTCCACTTCCTCTCTGCTGATTGTAGGTTTCTGTGCAGCAAAGGAGCAGGACAAGATGTCTTCCTGGGTTTAATTGACACAGGGCAGAAGAGGTCCATGGTTGATGAAAGAGAGTAGAGGAAAGTGTATGTGGCTGAGTCCAATGTTAGTGAGGAAAAGATGTCAGGAAGAGATGAAAGGTAAGGTAAAAGAGAGATGTTGGAAGGTAGTTTTAGGTAGGATAGGGATAGTGATAGTGAAAGATACCAGCTGATGATCAGAGATATGAAGATGGATTACAGTCATGTCTGTAGCTGAAGTAGGATGAGTGAAAACCAGATCCAAGACTTTTCCTACCTTGTGTTTGTGATTGTTGAATGTCAAAGAAAATGAATTCAGAAGAGTCAGAAGGCAACAAGACTGAAGCTTGTCAGAAGGGAGGTTGAAATCTCCAAGGACTGTCATAGGGGTGCTGTAAGAAAGGAAAGCATTGAGTACTGTGTTCATTTCTTCCATAAAGGCTCCTAGGGGACCTGAAAGGTGGTAGATCAGGATAATGATGATGATAATGATGATGATGAATAGATTGAGAGAGATGAAATGCCATGGAATTCAAAATAAGAGTTTGTAAGAGGAGACCACGACTGTGCTTTGTGATTTATTTGTATGTACTTTGCAAATAACAATGTAACCACCTTTACTGAAAGAGTAAATAAAGCCTTTGAGCCCTTTCATATTGAGAGCAATAGTTTTTAATTGTTTCCTATGTTCGGTGCGCACATATTTGTTTTATCGAACTAACTGTAGACCTTTTGGTATAAACAGCATTTTTGTCTAATATTGGTGTTATATTTGCTAAAGTTTAAAGCAAAAACCCCACACAGATGTATAACCTGCAGTGTAAACACTTCTATTATATTACGTTATGTCAAATGTAGGCAGTGCAGTTGCAACTGTAAACTTAAAGCATAGTTTCCATGGGGTTGTTGCAGAGTAGTTAAATTTGTGTGTGTGTGTGTGTGTGTGAGAGAGTGTGTGTGTGTGTGTAGGTGTATGTGTGTGAGTGTGTGTGTGTGTGTAGGTGTATGTGTGTGTGTGTGTTATACACATACAAAATAAATATGTGTGTGTGTGTGTGTGTGTGTGAGAGAGAGAGAGAGAGAGAGAGAGAGAGAGAACTCTGAAATGTGGTAATAATGAAAATACATTTTTATTACTATGAATTAATTAACCAAAAAAGAAAAGTGTACGCAACTCTACCTGTTCCTTTCAGTTGTAGCTTTACTTAGTGCTAAAGGTCAGAAAGCTACCTTACGTTATCCATATTACTGTTTTCTATGTAAACTAAAGGCACAAAAAAACTACAGCGCAACAGTGCTTAACTCATTGTGCTACTGAAAACAAACAGAGAGACAGCAAAAGGAAGAATTTAGAGAATATAACATTTTCAGAATATAAAAATAGTTCAGAAACAAAAACTCAAATGTAGTCTGACTTGTTTTGGTTTCATCATGAGGAAAAAACAAAAACAAAACCTACGATTTAAACAGTCACTCAGGCTATATCACTGATTTTTAAAATATTTGTAAAATGAATATAATATTTTATATAATATATAGTATATAATATTAATATTTTATTTTACAGATTGTATATTTCTGTGTTGCCTGTTGTAGCTATGTGTCCATTGTGTGGCAAGTTGTTCATTTCATTATGTACTGCATGAGTTATATATGGTTGAAATGAAAATAAAAGCTTGACTTGACTTGACATGAAATTTAAGTCTGACTCAGCTGCCCAGAATCCTCAAGGCTGATTAACCTGTATTGTTTACACCAGTCAGGCAGGTTACTAAAGTCCAATCTCAGCCACAGGTCTTCATCACCCCGTTGTAGAGGGATGAACAGTACCGTATGTCAAGAGGTGCAAGGGAAGAAGGTCTAAACTTTAACAGGAAAAGATAAGAATAAAAAAGAATGAGAAAACAGATTGGAAAAAAAAAAAACAGAAAGAAAGGGGAAGCCTAGTGGGTAAGGTGTTGGACTACTGATTGAAAGGTTGTGAGTTCAAATCCCAGATCCACCAAGCTGCCCCTGCTGGACCCCAAGGCCCTTAACCCTCAAATTCTAGTATAGAATTATAGTAGTATAAATTGAGCTAAAAATGTAAGTCACTCTGGATAACAGTGTCTGCCAAATGCTGTTCAGAAATTGTGAATAGAAATTTTAGGAGTGGAGTAAATGCCATATCACGTGTAACTGCCATACAACGTGCACCTGGTTATCCTTACTGTATGTGACAATCTCATCCAATACAATAAAGAAACAAAGTGAAATTAATGCAGCAAAAAGAGAGAAATGAAATAAAAGACAGCGGAGACAGAAAGCAAGGAAAAAGGAAGCTATGGAAAATAAACTAAAAGAAAAGGGGACACTGTTGTATGAAATAAAGAAACTGAATGTATTTGATTAAAACTGTAAAGAAGAGATCCAGAAGGAAGCGGATTCAACAAGGAACAGACACTGTACCTAGACAGTTGGATCAAGACCCATCATCTTGCTGAAAGAAGATTATAGAATTGTTATACGTTTTCCATTTTATAGAATGATAGGTTTCATTTACCTATATATGAATTTATGTAACCATTTTGTGATTAGGAAATGATATAATGTTCAATAGTATGTTTAGATATTAAGACAGAGAGTAACAGTGAAAGCTTAAAAGGAAATCACAAGGTTTTGTGTCAGCAGCTTTGTGCCAGCAGAATAAGAACACACAGTCAGCCGTGCAGCTGAGGAGACTTCTCAGGATGTTTTGCAGAAGCATGAGATCATGAGAGACCTGACAGGATGCTGACAGAAGCAGAATGACCGTTATGAGATCATACTAATAAATGGTATAAATAGGGTTTTAGAACCAGTTATTGGTGTGCATTCACCTTGAGGCAAGCTCATTGTGTTATACTTTGGTATTGCTTATAGAGGGTGCATCAGGAGAACAAACGCAGGCTTACACTTGGAGAGTGTTTCTTGGTTTGTTTTATCTTTGCATTAAACTTATTTCTACTTACGCTAGAATTGTTTGACTATTTGAAGGAGATTTTGTTTGTAATTTTCTTTTCTTTTACCTTACATATATTACACACATCTATTTGTATTACACTACTTTTAATAAAAACAAGGCCTCCCATTGTGAGGATCCTGAAAAGACAAAAAGGTCTAAGTCTCCTTCATCTAAAGATTCAATCAAAAGAATCGGTAGAAGAACTTGAAGCAGAACCTTTGTTAGAAGACCGAGGGACTTCGAAGGATACCTGCGTTCAAGGTAAGAGCAACTCTAATTGTTGATCTTGTGGTTTCAAAACAAACCCGTGCAAACTAGGACACATCCTTTAGTGGGATTGTGGAAGGGTTTCCTACGCAATCCGAAAACAAGTGTCACTAGAGGACACGTATGTCAGTATAATTACTTCAAAATAAAAACTCAAATGTAGTCTGACTTGTTTTGGTTTCATCATGAGGAAAAAACAAAAACAAAACCTACGATTTAAACAGTCACTCAGAGTATATCACTGATTTTTAAAATATATGTAAAATGAATACAATATTTTATAAAATATATATAGTATATAATATTAATATTTTATTTTACAGATTGTATATTTCTGTGTTGCCTGTTGTAGCTATGTGTCCATTTTCCCCTTGAAAACGAGATGCTGCATCTCAAGGGGTTTTCCATGAATAAATTCTAATATTTGTGTATCACAATGCATTTCATTATGTACTGCATGAGCTATATATGGTTGAAATGAAAATAAAAGCTTGACTTGACTTGACTCGCACATGTGTGTGTGTGTGTGTGTGTGTGTGTGTGTGTGTGTGTGTGTGTCTGAGTTTGTGTGCGTGTGTGTCTGTGTGTCTGTGTGTGTCTGTGTGTGTGTGAGTGATAGAGAGAGAATCTTTGAAGTGTGGAATAATAAAAATAAGATAAAAACTGAAATACTTCAGTTACAATTTTAAGGAAGGTCCATCCCTTCTCTCCAAGCACCTCAGCATAGGGGACAGATGGATATTTATCTTTAATCTCACTCAGCTTATTCAGGTAGCTTTCACACTCTGCCAAATTACCCATATGATAGTGTAAACATGCAAGGTCTCCATAGACAACAACAAGCAGCTTGTCACACTCATTTCCATGAGACTTAGTTAGCTCTACGGATCTCTCAAAGTAGCTGAGAGCCTCAGTATTGGAGCTTAGTAGAAACTTTACAAATCCCATACAGCTGTGTGTGCGCACAATTCCTGCTTCTCTTCCAAGATCCAGATTAAGCTGTTCTTCTAGCCTGTTCAGAAGATCAGTGAGATCTAGATCATTTTTATTCAGAGCCCAGGTGAAATGACATTCCAGCTGAACAAAGCTGGTCTTTAAACTTGTGTCTTGTGTTGAACTGTTAGAGAAAGAAAAAATATACATGATTACACTAATTAACATAAACAAATAAATGCAGATTCTTTGAAAAAAGGGTGCTTGTAATGCTAAGCAGTTTGTTGTCCTCTTAAGAAAATTATTCAGTTAAGGTGCATTTCCCTAAACTCACTGTGACACATAGTATGTTTACTTTGTAAATTAACAAATAATCTATTCATTATATTCACTAAGTAGTTTGTTTTGATGTATTTGTTTGTGGGAAAGATGCATAAGTGTGTTTTTTGATCTGAAAATTAACTGTGCAGACAAACAATATGCCAGTTAATGGGTTTACTATGGGTGCATTTTTATTACTATGAATTGATTTTCATTTAAAACTTCAGCTTATTTAAAAGGCAAACCTGTTTTTTGTAAAATAAAAAAAAAAAACAGGCTTTAGTGATGACAGATGTATGTCAGCATAACAGGGTTGCAGAATTTCCCTGCTAAAAAATCCAGCTTAATCAAACAGGCTACCAGCTGCTAAAACACAGGTAGAACTGGGCAAACTGGTAGGATTCTTCTAGCAGGGGTGTAAAGATTGTATTAGTAGAATTTTTGTTACAACAAGCCCAATGTTGACTCGGTCACTCCTGTTGGTGCAGCATTTTTTCCTACAAAGCACATACTCATATGAATGCTTAGAACTAAACGCCTTTGTTTCAGTCACTTCCTATACAGGTGCAAGTGTTGTTTCCGTTTGCTATTTGTTTGTTATTCATTAAGATTCAATGTTCAGGTAAACCCACCTTGGTACAAATTTTATTGTCACTATGGTGGTACCCTCTGTGTTACATGTTTTGAACCTTTAATATGAATCTTGGCTTGAAATGGTACATACAAATGGTACATACAGGATACTATTAAAGCCTTCTTCTATAAGGTAAATATTATATTAGGTCTTATGATAAAAGTATTTACCTTTGATTTTTAAATGAAAACTGCCTTCAAACATTATGTAATACATTAGATACAGAATAACAGCACAATAGATGCACATGTTCCCTGAGAGTTATTTATTTATAAAATTACAAGTTTATATGCACACATTATTATTTGATCATTTTAAGTGCTAATTCATGGTATGTTCTTTTAAATAACTACTAATATTACAATTAACTAAAATGTAAAAAAATATAGTGTCCTCAATTTTTCAATTCAAGACTGAAAAATCACACCTGTAAAAACGTGACTAGGAAAGATGGTGAAATTATTTACATCCTCTTTCTCAGAAGCTCTCAGGAAAAAGTGTACGCAACTCTACTTGTTCCTTTCAGTTGTAGCTTTACTTAGTGCTAAAGGTCAGAAATCTACCTTACGTTATCCATATTGCTGTTTTCCAAGTTACAGTACACTTTTTACGGTTAAAGATAACCATTTAGTGAGGTTAAACATACTAAAGGCACAAAACACTACAGCGCAACAGTGCTTAACTCATTGTGCTACTGAAAACAAACAGAGAGACAGCAAAAGGAAGAATTTAGAGAATATAAAAATTTTCTGAATATAAAAATAGTTCAGAAATAAAAACTCAAATGTAGTCTGACTTGTTTTGGTTTCATCATGAGGAAAAACAAAAACAAAACCTACGATTTAAACAGTCACTCAGAGTATATCACTGATTTTTAAAATATAGGCCAAATGAATATAATATTTTATTTTACAGATTGTATATTTCTGTGTTGCCTGTTGTACTGTAGCTGTGTCCATTGTGTGTATCGCCATGGTCCCAGAGGCAAGTTGCATGAGCTATATATGGTTGAAATGAAAATAAAAGCTTGACTTGACTTAACATGAAATTTAAGTTTGACTCAGCTGCCCAGAATCCTCAAGGCTGATTAACCTGGATTGTTTACACCAGTCAGGCAGGTTACTAAAGTCCAATCTCAGCCACAGGTCTTCATCACCCCGTTGTAGAGGGATGACCAGTACCGTATGTCAAGAGGTGCAAGGGAAGTAGGTCTAAACTTTAACAGGAAAAGATAAGAATAAAAAAGAATGAGAAAACAGATTTTTAAAAAAACAGAAAGAAAGTGGAAGCCTAGTGGGTAAGGTGTTGGACTACTGATTGAAAGGTTGTGAGTTCAGATCCCAGATTATCCTCTGGATAATGGTGTCTGCCAGATGCTGTAAATGAGAACATCAAGGGCAAAAGATGCATGACCAGGAAAAGAGAAAGAAACTAGAACAAACATTGCAGATGCAGTTAAAAAGAAATATACATAAGAAGGGGGATGTAACATATTGTATATGCTATACATATATGAGGTTACGAGGACATCTAGTGGTCATCTGATACAATGACATCCAGAGTCACGTGCGCATGTTTTGTTAATGAAGTCAGTAAAATAAGGTTATTTTACTGGGGGGAATAAATGCTCAAACATTGACTGATGGTTATATCTGCTATCTGCCAAAGAAGGTAAATGTATTTCATCTGTTTCACCGGGGTTTTAAATGTTTAGTGTTTTAATAAAATATACGATGTATTGTTAATTTTGTTTTCTTCTGTTTTAGATTTAAGTCAATTGCTGTTTCTCCTGTGTTATTTTTGTTTGGTTCCCTGGCTGGCCGGTCTCAGAGGTGTGTGTGCTGCATGGTGGCAGCACGTGTATTTTGTGGATTGTTTGTGTACGAGTCCGGTTTTCTGGGGTTTTGTTTTCTGTATTTCTTTTTTTATAACACCTTCCCAGCCTTATGTCGCCAGCTTGATTCTTGGTGCTTGCTTTCTGTATGTGTGCGTGCCTTTCTGTGTACGGTATCCATCTTTGTCATGTTTTCTTGATGTGGTTATGAGTGAAGGTTTATGTTTTGAGTTGTGTTGTGGTGTTTTTTTGCTTTCCAGTGTGAATTATCAGGGAGATGTTTCCTTACACTTTAAGGGCCTGCCACATGCCAGGAAACTAGCTAATATAGTAAGTGTGAGTTGGCTATTAACATCTTGGAGAGCTGGGACCAATTTTTGAAGAGTTATTTACATAAATCATTTTATATCTGTGTTTTGTGTATATCATTTGATGTCCTATTTTTGCAATAAATCTTTGTACCTTGAGTGACTTGAAGTGTTTCTCTTTCAACTAATTTTGAAGGAGTGGCCTGGTGGTACATAAAGAACAGAACACACATCATGTGACGTAACACTGAAGCCTGTTTGTTCAAAGATTAAGGACTAGATTAGAGTTCAGCTAACAGCTGATAACCAGATGATTTATCCAGACTTACTGTTTTATTTTACCAAACCTAATGAAGCATCTGAGGAGTCTTTTGGCATAGTGTAAAAAACACATCTCTTCAAAAGCTAAAAAAAACCTTCAGTATGAAATAATGTGAGAAGACTTAAAGGAAGGAAAAAGGGAGTGATTACAGAGAACTGAAGGAGTAAGAGAAGGACAGGGGCACAGTGTTATTGTTAAAACAATTGGAGTAATGCCTCAGTGCTTCACAAAGCTTTGTCTCACCAAGTAAAAGTAAGGTGATACAGGACGGATCAGTGTGCACCAATTGCAGAGTAAAAAAAAAAAGTTTTAAATAAATGTGCAAGCAGGGTTTATGTAAGGGAAGTTATAATGAAGTTATAAAAGTAGACAAGAGATGTGACTCAAACACAATATGCAGAGGAGCTGAATGTGGGGGCAGCTTTTGTGGAGTCTGTGAAAACCAACCACCAAAATTTAGAACATTGAGGAATCTTCCTTAGGAAAAAGGAAAATAAAGCAGGAACAGGCTCCTGCAACTGACGGGATAGTTTTCACTCTACAGCAGTGGTTCTTAACCTTGTTGGAGGTACTGAACCCCACCAGTTTCATATGCGCATTCACCGAACCCTTCTTAATTGGAAAAATAAAATATGATTCAAATTCAAAACATAAATATATATTTTACTGGTGCACAAAATGAACCGTGCATCAACATCACTGTGTTCAAAGAACAAAACCATTAAAACATGATTTTCACACAAAAACAAAAACATAATAATGAATATTTACTACAAATTAGTGTGACTTCTGCTGTTGCCTTTCAGAGACCAGTTCAGAAATGCGCGGCTTCACCTTGGCAAGTGCCACTCTCATGTCATTTTCGCAACAATGTCTGTTCCTTTTCTTCGTTTTTATGTCCAGCATCCTCGAAAATGATTGCTCGCAAAGATATGTTGTAACAAACGGTATGAAAATCTCCAGAGCTTTCTTAGCAATAACAGGGTACGTTACCATTTGTTGACACCAAAACGGTGAGAGCGTTGTTGTTCTGAAGAGTTGCTGTTGGACCTGGCTCTGCTGAATTTCAATGATTTCATCGAGGTATTCATCATTGACATCTGTTGTCTCAACACTAAACATGAACGGCTGTCTCACCCATGCTGGATAAGACTCTCTTGTAGGGAAGTATCCGTTGAGAGACTTTGCAAGCTCATATAAGTGCGTGGCAATTCCAGACTCCGATTCCAGATACATCTTCGATCTTACATACACAGTCGTCTAGCAGGGGAAAGTTTGCAGAGTTATCGTTCTCTATTCGTTGTTTCCATAACGGTAGCTTTTTTTGAAAAGCCTTCAGGTTTTCTTCCGCTTCGATGATGTTGACTCCACCGCCCTGCATCTGTTGATTGAGATGATTGAGAGCTGCGAAGATATCAGCCATGTACGCTAAAATGAGAATGAACTCAGAATTTTTGAAGCAATCTGCATGAAAATGTTGGTGCTCTTGCAAAAACAGGGCTAATTCCACACGCAGGGCAAAAACACGATTCAGCACATGTCCCCGGGATAACCACAGAACGTTAGAATGGTACAAAAGTACCTCGAATTCAGAGCCCATTTCTTTACACAGCTCACTGATGATGCGGTGCCTCAGAGCAATAATTCGCACATAGTTCACGCATTCCATTACAATTTTTAATACTTCTGCCAGTATTGGAGGTAAGGTTTTTGTTGCCAACGCATGCCTGTGCAGAATACAATGCGTAACAATGATGTGTGGTGCATCAGCTTTCACTAGCGCACCAAAACCAGACATTCTTCCCAGCATGACTGGAGCTCCGTCCGAACAAACTGCAGAAACCATATCCCACGAAAGATTGTTGTCTTTGAAGAAGTCATCCACAAGTTTCTTCACATCGGCTGCCTTAGTTGTTGTTGTAAGAGGCTTACAAAATAAAAAATCTTCCTTTATCAAGTCGCCTTTCACATAGCGCACGAATACAGCAAGCTGGCTTAGATTGGGAACGTCTGTGGTCTCGTCGAGTTGAAGGCTGAATTTTGCCGGGCTTGAAATCAGATCTGCAAGTACTTGAGCCAAGATGTATTTGCTCATGTTCTCTATTCTGTCGCTGATGGTGTCATTTGAAAGAGGAATTTGGGATAACTTAACTTCAGCCGCTTTTCCCAGCATGATATTCACCATCTTCAACACAGCTGGTTTTATGAGTGTTTCACCAATGGTGTGTGGTTTGCCCTGCTTTGCGATCAGGTAAGCAACTTCGTACGATAGCTGTGAGGATCGGTTTGTTGATGGGTACAAAGCCGAGAACAGGCAAAGTAGCCTTTTCATCGAATCTGGCTCTCTTCACCTTGAATTTAGCAAGCGTTGTGTTCTTGTATTTTCCATCTCCATGCAGCTTAAGGAAGTGCTCTCTTAGTTTTGCTGGTGCTAGACTAGAATTGCTCAACTTGGCATTGCAAATAATGCAGTTAGGACGCTGACTACCATCATGTTCCGTTATACATGTGAATCCATATTGTACACATTTGTCCGACCACTTTCTTTTTTTGCTCGACATAGTTAGTATGAAGGGATTAAAATAATAAGAAATCACACGACGTACCATCACGACAGTCACAAGTCGACTACTGGGCGCACCAAATTTCCTGCAGCACAGATAGGCCAAGCGATGTTGCGTGATCACCTGCAGCCAATGATGGCCAAGGGGGGCGTGTCATCACGAATCATATATTCGATCGAACCCAGGTTAAGAACCACTGCTCTACAGTGATACCTTGAGATACGAGTGCTTTGACATACAAATTTTTTGAGATACGAGCTGTGATTCGACCAAATTTTTGCCTTGAGATACGAGCATCCGAGCCGCCGCTGAAACAAAGATCCCCAACAACAACGTGTGCTCTGCTTCCCTCGCCTCAGCTTCCCGCGTCTCACTCGGTTAAAGCCGCCTTTACGCTGCACACGACAAAGGACGGCCGATAAACCGAAAGTCTTTAATTTCCTATGGAGAGTCGCAAAGGGGCTGCGTTAGGTGCCGACCATCTGCGGCTCCGTAATTTACGGATCCATTTTGAACATTGGATCTGTTAAAAAATTTGAACTTGTGCGACTACACCGCATCTGATATGCCGACCGGACAGGTTTTTATTAAAACGACCGGCAGATGTTAGTGAGGAAAGAGTGACAAAAAAGGCAAAAACAAGTGAAGAGAAAAGAGATGAAGAAAATTAAGCAAAATGAATGTAAAGAAAACAGAAATTGTAGCAATTAAGTTCAGTTAAGTTAATTGTCCTTACTGTCAAGTGCATTGTTTTGTGATGCATCAACCGACTGCTAACTATCAGTATCCATGTCAATGCTTTTCTCAAATGTTGAAGAGTCTGTTTCTCTTGTTTTTCTTAACTGTCTGCAATTTCATCTGAACAGCTCTCCATCAGGAGTCTTTACTATAAATGAACGTGGCTGTTCCTTTCTAGAACAACAGCTGGCATCCATGAATCTCCCTTTTGCATCCTTATTCCTTCTCCAGGTTTCAGATCAGGTAAGTATTTAGCCATCCTGTCGTAATACTGCTTCTGTTTCTTCTGTCTCTGCTTAAGTTGCTCATGCACTTGCGACATTGTCTCTGTGGTAAGCAATGCAGATGATGTAGGCAGCTTCGTCCTGAGACGTCTACTCATCAGTAATTGTGCAGGTGATAATCCTATCCCTTCCATCAGCGTGTTGCAGTATTCCAGTAGTGCAATATACGGATCACATTGACTACTCTGTGATTTCTTTAAGAGATTTTTCACTGTTTGCGCTGCTCTCTCAGCTTGTCCATTAGACTGTGCATAACCAGGACTTGAAGTCACATGCTTGAATCCACATTCCTCTGCAAAACTTGAAAATTCAGCACTTGCATAATGAGATCCATTGTCAGATATTACTATATCCGCAATTCCGTGTCTTGCAAAGATGGATTTAATTTCCCTGATGATTCCACAGCTTGTTGTGTCCATGAGTAGTTTTACCTCAATGTACCTTGAAAAGTAGTCCACACATAACAGAAATGCTGAACCATTATGGTAAAAAAATGTCTGTACCTATTTTTTCCCAAGGTCGTCCTGGCACATCACGTTGGAACAATGGCTCTTTTTGATTGTTGTTCCTGTTTTCATTGCAGGTACTGTAGCACATCTGGATACTGCATCCTCAATTTGTGTCGACATACCTGGCCAGTACAAAATGTCCCTGCCTCTTGCCTTACATGTGACAATTCCCAGGTGTGACTCATGTATTTTGTTGATCATTTCCTGTCTTAGCTGATTTGGAACAATGGGCTTATTTGCTTTGAATAACAGACCATCTTCATGACTGATTTCCTCTTGAAATGTCCAGTATGGCTGTATTGATCTTGGCATCATAGATCGTTCTTTCGCCCATCCATTCAGCACTGCCTTTTTTAACATTTGCATCTCTGCATCCTCTGCTGTTGCTTTTTTGAAAGCATCCAGTTTCTGGTCTGATATGGTAAGTTGTGACGTAATCCAGTTCACTGCTAGATCCTCTTCCAGCAGATTTTCCTTCTGCCCGTGGAGATGAACACGACTTAGAGCATCTGCAATGTATAGCTCATTACTGGGTATGTACATCACCTTGAGATTGTATCTCTGTAGTCGTAGAAGCATTCTTTGTAATCTCATAGGAGCCTGATGTAGGATGGTTATTCCCATCCTGAAGAAACCTGCTCTGGATCCATCAGACATCAGTAACTACAGACCGGTATCACTTCTCTCGTTTCTTTCAAAAATTCTTGAACGCATTGTCTTTAATCAACTGTCTGTCTATCTCTCACAGAACAACCTCCAAGACCCCAACCAGTCTGGCTTTAAAGCAGCTCATTCCACAGAGACAGCCCTTTTGGATGTCTCTGAGAAACTACATGCTGCTAGATCAGCCAATCTCTCATCCGTCCTTATCCCCCTTGACCTTTCAGCAGCGTTTGATACGGTCAACCATAAGACTCTCTTAGCCACCCTCAGGAGTCTTGGGATTTGCGGATCAGCTTGGGAATGGTTCGCTTCCTACCTGGAAGGACGCTCATATCAGGTAACATGGAGGGGAGTGACATCTGCTCCACGCAGACTCTCCACTGGTGTCCCACAAGGCTCAGTACTTGGTCCTCTTCTTTTCTCCCTGTATACTCACTCTCTTGGTGAAGTTATTTCCTCACATGGGTTCTCTTACCACTGCTATGCTGATGATACACAACTTATCTTCTCTTTCCCACCCGCAGATGCCACAGCTTCTGACCGGATCTCTGCATGTCTGGCAGAAATTTCATCATGGATGACTGCTCATCAGTTAAAGCTTAATCCTAGCAAAACTGAGCTGCTCTTCATCCCAGGTGATTCATCCCCAGGTCATGATCTTGCTATATCCTTGCACAACGATCTGATCTCCCCTTCAGCCACAGCTCGCAACCTTGGGGTAACCATGGACAATCAACTGTCCTTTTCCTCTCATGTTGCTAATGTGACTCGTTCATGTCGGTTTCTTCTCTACAACATTAGAAGGATTCGACCATTTCTGTCCACGCAATCCGTCCTCTGCAAATGATCCAAAATGCAGCTGCCCGGCTTGTTTTCAACCTGCCAAAGTTCTCACATACCACCCCGCTGCTGCGATCCCTCCACTGGCTTCCGGTAGCTGCACGCATCAGATTCAAAACACTGATGCTGGCCTACAAAGCCAAAAATGGACCAGCTCCCTCTTACCTCAAAGCCCTCATCACTCCTCGCACTGCACCCCGCACCCTCCGATCTAGCAGCACTGCTCGACTGGTTCCACCATCTCTCAGGGTAAGAGGCAAGTATAGTTCAATTCAATTCAATTCAAGTTTATTTGTATAGCGCTTTTTACAATGGACATTGTCACAAAGCAGCTTTACAGAACATAAACATAAAACAAAAGATAAACATAAGGAGAAGTATAAAGAATTAATATAATAAAAATTCAAGATATATACAGTTCACAGTGTGTATGTATGTATGTATGTGTGTATGTGTATTTGTCCCCAATGAGCAAGTCTGAGGGCTCAGGCAACAGTGGCAAGGAAAAACTCCCTTAGATTGGTAAAGGAAGAAACCTTGAGAGGAACCAGACTCAAGGGGAACCCATCCTCATATGGGTGACACTAGATGGTGTGGTTACAAATATACAAGTATCACAGAGTCCAACTGGAGCCGGTAGATCTGTAGATGTCTCAGGGTTCTCACAGAGTCAGCCTTGTCTCAGTGGAGGTCCAGAAATTTCAACGCACGGAAGACGATCTTAGCATGGGTGTCTCAGCATGGGTAGAAAAAGAGAAGAGAAGAGCAGTGCATAGGGATTAACATATCTGCTGTTCATAAGAATGTGCAAGTCTAGTGTGATAGTGCACAATATTTATGGGATGTATTATGTGTACGCCTGACTAAAGAGATGAGTTTTCAATCTACATTTAAACTGTGAAAGTGTGTCTGAGCCCCGAACACTATCAGGAAGACTATTCCAAAGTTTGGGAGCTAAATAAGAGAACGCTCTTCCGCCTTTAGTAGACTTAGATATTCTGGGGACTACCAGGAGTCCTGAGTTTTGTGATCTCAGAGAGCGTGAAGGATTGTAACGTGTTAGAAGACTAGTTAGATACATGGGAGCTAAACCATTAAGAGCCTTGTACGTAAGTAGCAGCAGTTTGTAATCAATTCTAAACTTAACAGGTAGCCAGTGTAGAGATGATAAAATTGGGGTTATATGGTCATACTTTCTTGTCCTACTGAGAACTAGGTACAGTATAGTACAAGACTCTTCTCTGTACTGGCACCAAGGTGGTGGAACGAACTTCCCCTAGAGGTCCGGACAGCTGAATCACTGGCTATTTTCAAGCGGCGGTTGAAGACCTACTTATTCAGGAAACACTTCAACTAGCACTTCTTTCATTATCTTTTGCATTTAAAAAAAAAAAAAAAAAAAAACACACCTTTGACACTTTCATTGTAACTTTGAACAAATGTTTTAAACTCATGGTATCTTAAGTATGTAACTTAGTGAGCCAGCATTAATGTATTCAATGTTTAGAGATTTAAGCACTTATGTACGTCGCTCTGGATAAGGGCGTCTGCCAAATGCTGTAAATGTAAATGATGTAGTGGCTTCTTAAATATACTCTCCAATGGCTTGTGATCACTTTCAATCGTGATTTCCTTTCTGTACACATACTGGTGAAATTTCTCACATACATAAACTATGGCTAACAACTCCTTTTCAATTTGTGCGTATCTACGCTGACAGTCATTCAGAGCTCTCAAGCCATATGCCACTGGCCTTCCTTCTTGTAGAATCACAGCTCCTATTCCTTCTGAACTGGAATCGACCGACAATGTGACCGGTTTATTCACATCAAAGAATTTCAAAGTAGGACTTTGAGTAACCAAATATTTTGCTGTTGAGCATCCTCCCAGTGCCACTCTGTCTCTTTCTTCCACAATTTCCTCAAAGGTGCACTTATGTCAGACATATTGGGAATGAACTTTGCCAGATGCTGTATTGCACTACTCCTAAAAATCTTTGCTGTTCTTGCTTGCTTTGTGGTGGTGGAATTTCAGTCACTGCCCTTATCTTTTCTTCATCTGGCTTAACTCCTTGAGCACTCAGTATGTGTCCTATGTATTTGATCATTGTTGTTTCTGTTGAGTTTTAAATTTTTTTTATTTATTTATTTGTTTATTTTTTAATGTCACCGTTTCTCAGCTTTTATTACCTTCATTTCCAACACACCAAGACAAATGTTCTGTTCTTTAGACAGACAAACGAACACGAGCTGCTGCTCCTTCACATAACCTTATTTTACTGACTTCAGTAACAAAACATACACGTGACTCTGGATGTCATTGTATCAGATGACCACTAGATGTCCTCGTAACCTCATATATGTATAGCATATACAATATTTTACAGTGTGTAAATGATAGTACAGTTACTATCATGCTGTCATACATATTACATTTTTGTACAGATTTTTCCACATAAAAAGTTTGTTTGTTGTTGTTGTTTTGTTTTTATTTTTTTTGTTTTTCAATGGCAACATTCAAAACATGAGAAATTGTGCAGAAAGTCATTAATAAAGATATAAACAAATGAAATTTTTCACGTAGGGTTGGAGTTAGAGAAACATTTTTTCATTGTTTTAAAACGATTTCTTGAAAGTGAGTTTAAATGTAAATGTTTTCATCATATTAAATCCGACAGGTGGCGATATTTAGCCTACATTGCGCAATAATATCTGTAAAAAATATAATAAAGGGTACACTTAAGTTCTTACGCTAAATACGTAGTATACCTGTGTGTATATATATATAAATATCTTGGTTCAGAAACCTCATACACTCATATCTTACTGTATATAACCGCTCAAGAAACAGTAATAAACTGTGACTTTCCTTGTATGCTCAAACATGCATCAAACATTTAATTTACACCTATATATCTTTCTACTAGATATAGTGCACCTTTAAAAATTAGTCAGCAACATGGAAAGGCACTTTATACACTTAATGCTTTTATAATTATGTCTAAGTGCTTTACTAAAGACTTTCACTACTTTTAAACATGTTTATTAAAAGCCACTTTAGTTTATTGCATTATAAATTTGTATTTCCAATAAATCTGTTATTTCCATTTTGCTATACAGACTTAGTACAGTGAGGAATCATAGCCTATTACTATCTACAATGACTACAGAAACTTTATTTTATTTTATTAGCTTTGTCAAGCCTTTGTTGTTTTCAACTCTCACAATTTCCTGCTTTTAAGCAAGAAACAGGCAGTCAAAGAATGAAGCTGTGACCTAAAAATATTTTACATAACTTTCAAGGTATGCCCAGGCAATTTCAGCTGTAATATCCATGTAGATCAAATTGGTCAAATGACGTTTGTCTGGAAATTCCAACAGGAAACATTAGCTTTGGAAAGACGGAAGTTCCAGTGGGTGTGACTATATATACTGTACTGTATAAAAACCCTTGCAGCTTACAGAGTATCAGAGAAGCATGCTTCACTTCACACAGGCACAGAGCAACATGATTCAACTCACACAGGCACAGAGCAACGTGTCTCATCTTACACAGGCACAGAGTAGCATGTCTCTGCTCCAGGGAATCTGGAACTACCTCCTACACTACGAGACCTGGTTAAGGTCTCCCCTTTTCCCTGTGCTGTTTTCACTGACAGTCTACTTAAGCTTCTGTTCACCTTTTGTGCTTCTGGACCTGCTGTCCTCCAGAATCGACCTGGTGAGGAGATACAAAATCCAGCAGAAACCAGTGACCTTGAGGATGATGTGGACCTGTTTGGCTCTCTCCCTCTACAATCACATGGTGTACATCTTCCCTCTGAGTGTGATGCACTGGTACTGGAGACCTGTCTTCTACCCAGCAGAGGCTCCCAGATTCCTAGAAGTCATTGGGCACTTGGTAAGCTGTCTGCTGCTGTTTGATTTCCAGTACTTCATCTGGCATGTGCTGCATCACAAGGTGCCGTGGCTTTACCGCACGTTCCACAAGGTGCACCATAAACACACGGCCACCTTTGCTCTCACTACAGAGTACTCAGGTGCTTGGGAGACGCTCTCGCTCGGCCTCTTCGCAGCGATGAACCCCATGCTGCTGGGCTGCCATCCGTTCACCGAGATGCTCTTTCATATCCTGAACATGTGGCTGTCAGTTGAGGACCACTGTGGGTATGATCTGCCTTGGGCCACACACAGACTCATTCCTTTTGGACTGTATGGAGGTGCTCCACATCATGACCTTCATCACCAGAAGTTCAAAGCCAACTACGCTCCATATTTTACTCACTGGGACAAGTTGTTTGGAACACTTCACTCCGAGTAAACAGACAAAAAAGGACTTTTAAATCGCAATACTATTTTGCATCAAAATGATCGCAGAGACTTTTACGATTCAGTGAATCTACAAAATCAGTTCTTATAATTAACCAGATAAATACTATTTCTTATTTATTGAAAGCAACTAATTGTGAGTCCTGGTTGTGAGTCCTGATATTTTGTATGTGTTTATGCTTTTATGAAGTTTATGAAGAGGTACATATGAAGTTTGTTATTTAATTTATATTAATATGTAATTTATTCATACATATTTATTTCTATATTGACAACAAAGAACAAAGTACAATAAAAAAGCTCTACAAAAATGAAGTACAAAGTGTGTTTGTGTGTTCAATCAAAAGAATCAGATTTTTTTTATCATGAGATTAATTAATTTAATTTAAGCGATCAAAGCATTTTATTGCCCAGTTGCATGTGTGGATGACCACAGCTGGTGAGTGGGAAGGCCTGGGTGGGCACTGTCGGGCAATTACCAACTAGACAAAACTAGACAGGAGATGATGAGTGTGATTAGAGTGGAAGCATATTTCTGTGGCAGGATTTCTGTCCTGGGCAGGATTGTAGAATTTGAGACACAAACTTAATATTTTATTATTATTATATTTTATCTTCAACTATATACAACTAACTGTACACAAATTCCCTGTAATTGTAGAACAAATATATTACAACCTGCATGCTTTCCTCATTGTCGTTACAAAAGGCATCTGGTTACAACCTGCATTTGTATTTTTTCAATTCAATTCAGTTTATTTGTAAAGCGTTTTTAACAATTCACACTGTCTTAAAGCAGATTTACAGAAGTATAGAAACAGAATAAAAATGTAAAAGTTTAAAGTTTTAAATTAAGTTACTATATATCTCTAACATCTATCCCTAATGAGCAAGCCAGAGGCGATGGTGGAAAATCTCCCTGAGATGATATAAAGAGACCTTGAAAGAAACCAATCTCAGAATGGAACCCATCATCATTTGGGTGACACTGAACGGCAAATAATATAAATGTCAATAATGTTTGCAGGTGAGTGGAATTGTGTAGCCCAAAAGTGCCTGAGGAACTAATGGGTCCACGTAATTTCTGAATCCACCACAGACCCAACACTAATTCCTCCTGCCGACCATAAAGCTGACGGTCGCAACAGTGGTTCAAAAACGGCGAGACAGGTTCCAGTCGGCCCTATCCACAGCAATCCCATGGGTCACTGGCTGTCCATGGAGATCAATTCCCAGAAGAGTGCATACTAGGTGATAAGACAGCATTAGTTCTCATACCCACTAGAATAAGAGTCGTTTTATTTTTGCTTCAGCGGTTCTGTGATGAATTGACATCCAAAAACTGCTAGACAGCCTCTGTGGGACTTTTGTAGGGCCTCTGTGGGGCCTCTGTGATTATGCTCTTTACCCTCAATTCAGAATCTTTATTCATCTTCACAGAGAAAATAGTTTGCTTCCATTCACTATCTGCTCTTCAGTAATCTGGCAGTAATGTGGTATGGCGGATTTGGAACCTATATTTGGAAGACAGGGTGAATATATCATGTTTAATATAATAATGATATAAAAGTACATACAGTATAATAATCTCTAAATCACTTTTATCCGATGTTACCCACGAGAGGATGGGTTGTATTTTGAGTCTGGTTTCTTCTTCATGTCATCTTGGGGAATTTTTCTTGTTAATTTTGCCACTGATGGAATGACTGTGCAACCATGTGAGTCTCTCCTTTTCACCTCTGCTTTACATATTAGAGATCTGAATATAAATAAGCATCCAGATGTATGGAAATCTGCTTCATGACAAAGCACTAAACAAATCATGAATTAGTAAAGGAAAATTGTACATGAAGTGGGAATATTTACTTTCATCCCATTTCCTACTTTCCATTTTCAAATTAGACCTTCCATCTCTTAAGAAATGATTTAATTTCCTTCTCACAATCAGGAGCAGATGTTGGGATGCTATATATAGATATCTTTATATATATATTTACAATTTTATTTTATTTTAAACCCCTACCACTAGAAAAAACAAGTAGGTGTGTTTCCAAATTGAGGCATTTTTCTAATTACAGACCAGATTTTGCATAGTGTACAACTCTGACGGAGCAGACAATCCCAATTTAGACAGCTAAATCTCCCCACAAAAAGCAGATGTAGCAAATTTCACACTTCTTCTTTTCAGGCCCTGTGCTCTAACTTCTGTTCTGCTCTGTATGCTAAAGCATAAGATTTAACATGATCTCTGAGCTCCATATTCGCAGAATAATTGAAATAAAAGTGTATTTCTGGGGAAACCCGATGTGCCAAAACAGAACCACAAACTAATGCATGGTACAAATAACCTAAATAACTAAAGCCCAAATATCCGAATATAGTCTTAGATTATAGAAAAACAACTACAAGTGTTAATGTTCATGTTAGCTGCAACAACAATACAACTGTCATATTTGAGCTATTGGTTACTTACTGATTAGGAAGTTGTACAATGGATCAGAAGGTTGTGTGTTCAAATCACACCACTGCCAAGCTGTCACCAATGGGCCATTATTGTGCACTTGAACAAGGCCCTTAAGTCTCATCTACTAAATAAAAGTAAAAATACTTTAATCACCGGGGTTTCTAAAGTTTTATCTAAAGCTTTACAAGCACAGTGATGAAACTTGCATTGAGCAAGTTTTTTATTTTGTGTCCACTGCTATGAGAATTACACTCATCAAAATATTCATTACCACAGATATTCTGTTAGACGTTTTGTTTTTCAGTCAGCTTTCACACATTTGGGTGTGAAAGCTGTGTGTCTGTGTGCTACAGAAACTCCCTGCTACACCTGGGAATATATCAGGTTTATACAGTAACTAGCCAAGCTGATATTCTATTATAATATAATATATTTCCTTGTTTAACCAATTGTGGAAAATCCACTAGAAATATGAGTTTTTATATCATTAAGAGTACATCATCCTTTTTAAAAAAGATAATGTTATGTTATTTGCATTTGTCTAAATACCGTTTCATTATTAGTAGTAGTACTGTATATAAGATAGGTAGATTTGCCACACCTCCAGTGTTCTTGATTCAGTATGAAGTTTGGTTCTCCCCGTGTCCACATCAGTAACCTCCTTGTACGCTGGTTTCCTCGGTGTCTTTGAAGGACAGGAATCCTTCACAACCAGAGTTCCCAAGATCCACCACAAAAGCAAGCAAGACCCTGATTTAACCAAAACACTTACTGAAGATACAGTGAAATGGTAAGAGCAGTGAAAGTAAGCTGTTCTATGTGGGGAAATGCTCTTGAGAAACTCCTTTTGAATTCCATTCACAGCCTTCATATTCATATAAGAAAAACAAAACAATATTTTTTTGATTATGACTTTGAAAAGAGATAAGATTTTACTGCCAAACTGTAAAAAAGATGATCTGATTTCATCATCAGTGGTTATGAGTCACACTTTCCGTACTAAAAGCAGCAGCTGAAACTTGAAGACTTACAATGAAATATTTCCTCCAGGTTTTTATACTTGCTTGAGTATTCTCAGATAGTGTGATCCAATTCTAGGGCAATAATTAAAATATCTTAACATTTTTTACCAGTATGCTGGCCAGCCATTCTGCCAGTGGAATGGAAACATCTTACTGGACAATTTTATTCAGTATAAACAAATGAATTATTTTATTGCCACAATTTGAATGTAAAATTAGTCAGGACTAATGTTGGCTTTCAGGGTGAGACCTTTGATATGGGTTTGAAAATTTGTGTGGGAAAAAAAATTACTGTATTTATATCTATTATATCTATATTTTTTATGAAATTAAGTCCTAAGGCTAGATAAAAACAGAAATACTTATCAAAAACTACATTTCTGAAGCACTGAGTGTCTACTTTCGTAAGAGTCATTAAAAAATGACTGTGGAGTGGATCAGTGTGAATGAAATTCACTGAACATAAACACAACAAAAGTGGTGCAAAGCCATGTGGTTCTGTGTTTGTCTGAATGTCTTATCAACATCATTTTCACTCTCCTCAGCTATATGTCTATGTATTATCCAGTTCTTGTTGATGTACATAAATGTAGTTTAATAAAGTATTGTTGAAGGCAAAAAAACAATGTTTACTATTACAGAAATATTAATAAATTTGGTCTATTTAGTAACCCTTTTTAACTCTTATGTCTTTAAACTAGGTTTAGATTCTTTTAGATCATCGGTAAACACATATAACAAATTAATTAGCTTTATTTAATGGTAAGCTCACATTTCAGTTTTAGCATTTATGCTATTAGCTGAAAATGATAAAGGTCTACTATAACAAATTGCTTTCAATGATCGATATAGTCTAGATTACATTTATAGATCACTATTATAAGCTATGCTACATTATATCTACTTATTTTACTGATGATTTTCCTGAACACTGGTTATACAGTACTCATTGTGGAGAAAGAAACAATGCATATATCTGGAAGGAAGATTGAAGGAATTTTGAAGGAAGATTGGTCTAAAATGACAAGAAAATGGAAAGAATTTTCCCCATCTCAGAAAATACAACTAGCTTTGCCAAGCTTCAACTCCCATCACAATAACTGCTGAAAGTAAAATAAGTACATAATTTGACTGTCTCCTACTCACACTAACACAAGATAAGCTTCTAATTATTATGGTCTAATACCCTAAATACTGATATATACACCCTAACCGGAACTTTCTGTCAAAACTCTAACAATATTCAACAGTAACAACAAATCAAAGAGGGAAAAACATAAGGGGATCTGAGATATTTACCCAATTGGTTTCAAATTCCAAATACTGGTATCATGTTCTGTAGAAATAATAAAGGTCTGATAAAGGTCTGTTTACCTGCAGTAAAATGACATTCAGATGCCAAGATTTAAGAGATTACTCCAAACTCCATTTTATAACATCTTATAACATCGAGAAATCTAGAAGAAGGCCAATATGTATAATTATAACAAATGAGCAAAAATCCCACTAAAATGTATAGGTCTCAATAGTTTGGAAGTGCAGAAGAAACACAACACAACAGTGAATATTTGCTACTCCTTTCAACAACAACAGGGATCCTCACTTTTAAAGAAATATTACATAATTGCGCTTTTTGGCCATATAATACTAAATGATTTATAATGACACTATCAGGTGTAACCCACATGATCCTTTTTGAGTCTGCTTGATCTCAAGTTTTCTTCCTAATATCAACTCAGGGATTTTTTTCCTTGACACTGTCGCCTCTGGCTTCATCATTAGAGATAGATTGATGAATGTATAAATGGAAAGTTTATATCCCGTGCATGTGTGTGTGTGTGTGTGTGTGTGTGTGTGTGTGTGTGTGTGTGTGTGCAATCCTATCTAAGGTGAGTTATGTCCTGCCCTGTGTCCTGGAATGCACAGATGGGAAATAGTCTAGTTATAATAGTTATTCGGGGTGAAGCAGTAACTCATTAATGCTTGAACCGATTCCAGATTCAGTGTCAGTACAATGATTAGTTACAAGGTTAGGATTTGTTCCCATGGTACGGGCTTCCAGCAAAACAAAAAAAAAAAAGTTGTTGATGACTGGGTAAATGAGCGAGAAATTCAAGTCCACCTCTTGCATAGCATGAATCTATAAACTGACAACTTCCTCAATGCAACTCTACATCTATAAATATGGCTGTAAAAGAAGACCTAAGTTTGAAGACCGAACATATCTTGGCTAATGGACGGAAATGAATAAAGTATTTGTGCAAAGGTGACTCATATCTGCAAATGTTCTTTAAACATAAACAAACAATCTGTCTTTCAAACCTAGACAGCATAAGATGTGAACAGTTAATTGAGTAGGCTGTGATTTTACATAAATGTTATATTATATACATACCAGCTTTATGAATTCCTGTAAACTAAGTCCGTGGCCTGTGTATTACCTTTGTCAGTTTTTCATAGTCAAGTTAATGGAATGGATTGCATGTGTATTAACTTGAACTTATGGATTCCAGCCAATTCTGCACAATTCCTAAGGCATGTTTTGTCCTGTTAATTACCGGATGCACAAAGGCAGGACCGTCTTGAATGACGTGTGTAGGTTGTGTGTGGGGAGCTCATCCAAACATGCTTCAGTACTGAATATAACCAGTTTTCAAATGGCAACATAGTAAATGAAATAGTTAATATTTAAAATAATGGCTTAATTATATTAATTACTTAATTTCTTAACTATTAATAATGTAACAACGTCACAGGGATTTTTGTTTTAATGATACAGGGTGAACACCTTGTAAACAACTTTCACAATGTCACAACGTTTCCTGTCATAAGAGCTTATGAAGTTCACTTTGTTACTTAGTCAGTGTACACAAGAGTGTGCTGGATATGTAAGTCAGAGACCATTCAAAAAAATGTCAGATGACTGACAAGCGGGATCTGCTGCTCATATGCAGCAGCAAAAGTAACGTATAAAAAAGGTAGACACATAGCACATAAACAAAAATAGGAATTTAATCAGTACTCATGCATTTTCCCATAGAGAGAATGTGGCAATCAAATCAGCTAATCATGTGACATCAGCACAAGGAATTTAGTAATGCAGATCCAGCTCAAGATCAGAATGGGGAAACTGTATGTGCTGATACTTGACATGGTTGTTAGTGCCAAATGAGCTGGTTTGAATATTTGAAATTCATGGAAATTCTCTAGACTCTAGAGTTTACACAGAATGGTGTAAAAAACAAAAGTCTACTAATACATATACACTCACTCTCACTCACTCATTTTCTACCGCTTATCCGAACTACCTCGGGTCACGGGGAGCCTGTGCTCAGGCGTCATCGGGCATCAAGGCAGGATACACCCTGGACGGAGTGCCAACCCATCACAGGGCACACACACACACTCTGCCAATCAACCTACCATGCATGTCTTTGGACTGGGGGAGGAAACCGGAGTACCCGGAGGAAACCCCCGAGGCACGGGGAGAACATGCAAACTCCACACACACAAGGCGGAGGCGGGAATCGAACCCCCAACCCTGGAGGTGTGAGGCAAACGTGCTAACCACTAAGCCACCGTGCCCCCCAATACATATATAATACAAGCTTAAATAGCAAATTAAAATTTACTATTGATTAAGAAATATGTGAAGATCTCAAATGCTTTCTGACAATCCACATTAAGAAATATAGTTTGTTTGCTTTTTTTATTATTATTATTAGTAGTAGTAGTAGTAGTATTAAAATCTGTTTCCTTAAAAACAGAAAAACGTCAGAAATATGTTTCTATAATGCTCATAAACCCTGAAAGGTCATCACAATTAAATAAGCCAACACAAATAAAGTAGACATTATGTATGGCCGCAGGTGATTACTTAAGTCTTTCACTGCAACAAATGTTAGTATTCCATATAGGAAGTAGGACAAATAAATGAGATAAAAGATTATTAGACATATTTCTAGACATTTCTAGAAATGATTTTAAGATATGATACACCTTTATTAATCCTGACATACTGTGATGTTGCACATGATATTATAGTAACTTACTTATTAACTTGGTATTAATTTGGCACATGGTATTATATTAACTTACTTATTAACTTGGTATTAATTTGGTACATGGTATTATATTAACTTACTTATTAACATGGTATTATATTAACTTACTTATTAACTATTAACTTGTAATTATCATGAAATTGGGATAGTGCATATAATGGCACAGTGATACTGTCAGTGTTCATTGTGTTCTCTGTTCACTACTGAAGGGAGAGGAGTTTGATGACCACTGGTAGGAAAGACCTCCTGTGGCGTTTTGTGGTTGTCTTCTGTGGTTACAGTTTCCGGCTGAATGTGCTCTGGTACGACTCCAGTGTCATATGCAGGGGGTGTGGTGCATTATCAAGGATACTGAGAAGTTTCTCAGAAACCTCAACCAGAGACTCCATCTCCACTCATGTGACAGAGCCTGCTTTCCTAATAAGCTTGTTGAGTCTGTTGGCATCAGCTGTCTTCACCCTGCTACCTCAGCACACTACAGTGTGGAAGATGATGCAGGCTACCACAAAGTTTTAGAACATCTGCAGCATGGTTCTGCTTTAACACTTCATCTAAACTTTGCTTTATTTAGAGATTGCAGGAATTCTACCCAGACTAAGTTCTTCTTTCCGGTGACAAGAATTCTCATTTAACCTTTAGCATTTATGCCCAGGCTTGTTAGATAATAAAAAAAAATATAAATTACTGTTATAGGCTATACTTTTATTAACACAATCTACAATTTTTGATTCTGTTTATCTCTCCTGGTTGTACTCTCAGTGCGGACATGTTTTGAAATGTATACATGATTTAGCAAATTAAAATGATGTGATCATTTCCCCCAGCTCAAAATAATGCAAGCGTAGCTTTGCAGAACTATAACTCCCTTTCCTGAAAATATAATTATTATGTAATTTGTCTCCTACCACTCAGTTTGACAAACACTATAAGACACTATTTTGCCAGCATATAATTTATCTGAGGTTCATATAAAATGATCTACCAATAGAAAATACTATTGGAGCATGAAATTGGCAAGAGATAAGTTTAATAAAAGTAAAATATTTGGGTTATTGTAATCTTATAATAGTATATACTACATACCTCAGATACTACGTCTTTTGCTAGGATCTCAGCATGTCTGCCGGACATATCATCATGGATAATGACTCATCAACTGAAACTCCATCCTAGCAAAACCAAACTGCTGGTCATCCCAGGCAATGATCTTTCATTATACCTAGACATCTCTCTGATCATTCCTTCAGCCACTGCTCCAAATCTTGGGATAATTATGGACAATCAACAGTCCTTTTCCTCACTTATTGCTAATCTGACAATCGTGCATAAGAGGGATTCTGCTGTTTTTATCCACACAGGTTGCTCAGATGCTTGTTTAGTCTTGTCCCTTCCCAAACATCTGAATCTCTGGCTGTTTTTAATCGATGGGTGAAGACCTACCTGTTTGTGAAATACTTAAACTTGTGCTTACTTATTTTCTCCTGTTTGTATAAAAAAAAATTCCTTCAGGGACTTTAAAGCATTTTTGTACATTGTATGTGCTCTGGATAAGGGCGTCTGCCAAATGCAATGAATGTACATAAATTTGATTTAATTCAGCTTGACTATACTGCCCAATTATTCTGCATGATCATTAAAACAATCATTTCACATATGCTGTCTGACAAATCGTTTCCAGATGTTGAAAAACTACTTGAAAAAAATATTTTTTCCCCTCTTCATCTTTTCATCACATCATCTCAGCCCAGCTAATGCAGAAGAAAAAAAATCCTCATTGTTTTATTTTCATCTGGCATAAAGTTCACTTTACAATAGTGCATGATTGTTAATGATTGAAAAATCATTTAAACAAATACTCAGTAGTTTTTTATATTTTTTATTTTGCTAACTAAAGTTTTGGGGAACTTGTAGAACAGCCCTTTTAATGACCTTTGAGAAAACCAAAGAAAATGTAAGTTAATCATTAACACGGAAATTACTTACTTAGCTTAGTAAACATAGACTCATGCTTTTCTTACTCCTAAGAAATTCCTCTTAAATCCCTGTTAAAATAGCTTAGATAAAAAAAATGCAAAATGTATTAAATATTAACAATTTTGAAGATAAAGATAACTTGTGATATTTAGAAAAAGTGAGCCTTAAATATACACAGCATTCATTTTAATCGTTTTCAATTCATTTTAAATGTTATTGGTAAGTTGTGTTCATGGGTTTAGTTGATGATGACATCAGCCTACAAAAATAAATTTAAAAAGGAATTAGACACTTCCGAAATTGCACGTGGTCTGACCACAGAGAAGAAAGAAGGCTGACATGATAGATTATGTTCAACAAAAAAAGGAAGTGGCTCAAGATTTGGATTTTTTTATGTTATAAAACCATAATATCAGCTGGTCCGCTGTTTAAGCTGATGTATTGCTGATTGAAATATTCCAGATAATCTAACATATGTAAAATGAAATCCCACAAAAAAGAGTTTGCAAAAAATCAGTACTTCATTTTCTTATTTAGTTGATTTTAACATTTAACCAGACAGAGTGGACAAAAAGGTTGAAGATGAGATATGAAAGGGTAAATTTCTTCTTTCATGAGTCATTCATATAAAAAAATGTTTAATAACTGCTTCAGGGCCTGATCCATTACAATCATCAGTACATTACAGGATGATTATAGAAATATGAAATCTGCTGTGTTTCTGGTGAAGTCTGAGAGCCAATTGTTTGAAATTAGTTTAAAATACAATAGTGCTTAAACTGTGTTTGAGCCCTTAACTGTTTCCAAGTGAACAGCTTGGCTGGAATAATGCTAAATAATGAGATTGCTGTTGTGAACATTAACTTATGTTGAAATATGGAAATTGAGATGCTTTAAAAACACTTAATACTTTAAAAACACTGAATTAACAAGAGTGAAACAATTACAGTAAAGGAAATAGTTAAATACTTTGGGCTCATTGATGACTGACAGCTCAATAGTCATCACTTGGATAACGAGTTTATGTGTCAAGAGATTTATGCATGATGTAAGTAGCTCAAAGTGAGTGAGTGAATGAGTGAGTATGTGTGTGTGTGTGTGTGTGTGTGTGTGTGTGTTTGTAAGAGTGAGTGAAAATGTGTATGAGTGAGTGAGTCTGTGAGTGAGTGTGTGAATGAGTAAGTAAGAGTGTGAGAGAGTGAGTGAGTGAGTGATTATAAATGAGTGAGTGGGTGTGTGAATAAGTGAGTGAGTGTGTGAGTGAGTTTATGAGTGAGTGAGTGAGTGTGTGAGTTTATAAGTGAGTGAGTGAGTGAGTGAGTGTGTGAGTGAGTGAGTGAGTGAGTGAGTGAGTTTATAAGTGAGTGAGTGAGTGAGTGAGTGAGTGAGTGTGTGTGTGTGTGTGTGTGTCAGTGAATGAGTGTATAAGTGAGTGAGCGTATAGGTGAATGTGTGTGTGTGTGTGTGTGTGTGTGTGTGTGTGGTAAAAGTGTGAGACTGCGAGTGTGACTAGAGTGAGATTATTTGAGTGATTAGGAGTGAGACTTATGTAAATGGGTGTAAAAGTAAAGCTTTATGCTTTGTAATGTGTGATAGAGTGAAAATGTGAACAATCAAGAAAGTAAGAGCAAGTAAGAGTGAGTGATTTGTACAGAGAAATTACCTTAGGGTTGTACATGAACTAAACATTCTAGAGGTTAGATTTCAGCTCTCCTTTTAAAAAAACTGTAAAATATGTAAAATGATAATTAACACCACAAGTTTTCCTTGTGTACCTTATTATCACACCAGTTAGACAAACATAGACTATTGAAACAGTATATAAAAAATTCTTAATGGTTTTGCAGTAAAAGCTGAATAGATATCATTATTATAACATATAAACCTCTGGGCACAAAAAAAATCACAAATGTATTATTAATTTTAAATAATCTGCTACAGGGTACTCCGGTTTCCTCCCCCGGTCCAAAGACATGCATGGTAGGTTGATTGGCATCTCTGGAAAATTGTCCCTAGTGTGTGATTGAATGAGAGTGTGTGTGCCCTGTGATGGGTTGGCACTCCGTCCAGGGTGTATCCTGCCTTGATGCCCAATGACTCCTGAGATAGGCACAGGCTCCCCGTGACCCGAGGTAGTTCGGATAAGCGGTAGAAGATGAATGAATGAATGAATAATCTGCTACAAGTGGTGATTGTGCAACACTATTATAGGAACATATTATTACAATCAGCAGTTTTTGTTCCTGCAGTCACTATTTTAGTTCATTGTCTCATGTGATTTGATTTAATTTTCTGCTGAATTAAGACATATGAAACCGGATTTGTTGTCCATGAAAAAACATTATTGCTGGTAATTCACTAGTGCTAAACTAATGTGCATAAAATGTAAAGCAGTGATCACATACATTCGTGTTAGGATTGTCTTTCAGATTGTGACATTTGCTTTTTACGTGAATCGTGTTTTATAGGTTAGTTTTAAGTTCTTTTAATGTTGCTTTGTGTAATTTTTGTCCTGTTTTTCCTTTTCCTTCAGCATCAGCTTGCCCAAG
This sequence comes from Tachysurus vachellii, assembly GCF_030014155.1. Classification (NCBI taxonomy): domain Eukaryota; kingdom Metazoa; phylum Chordata; class Actinopteri; order Siluriformes; family Bagridae; genus Tachysurus; species Tachysurus vachellii. The sequence goes on along the minus strand of NC_083461.1, from coordinate 17,228,669 downwards.
GACATGAAGTGAAATGAATTTAGCTAAATCTTTATATAATTAATACTAATGTTAGTTAATGCATATTGTCTCTGTGAAATAAACAGGTACATAGATAAATAAATAAGTAACCATTGAATCAGTGAGTCATTTTCATTATAAATGATCTACAACATGCATGAAAAAGTAGTATTGCAGCAAAATATATAATACCTTTAAATAATCCTGATTCGTTTTATTTAAAAGGCAGGTGGTTAATTTCACCATTCATAAAAATCACAGTAGGGGAAGTGGTAGCTCAGTGGGTCAACGTTGTGGGTCAGAAGGTTGTGAGTTTATAACCTATTAACACAAAGCTGCCATTGCTGGGCCCCTGGCAAGGCACTCAGTGACAATTAAAAAACACATAAACACAAAAAGAAGACACTCAATAATGGCTTCCAAAATGTTCATTCACAATGCAGATGCACAGCCTGAACATGTCTGGGCGACATCCCAAGTCACTCAGCTAGTTTCTGAGAGCACAATGGTGTCCCTTGTTTAATTTCATCTCTTAAATGCCTAATCACATTTGAAACCTTTCCGAGCATCACAGCAGCAGCCAACGGGGATTCTGCTAATCGTGTGATTAAAAGATTATCAGTCAGATAATCAACATTTATCGTTACCCACCTCAGAAAGTCCTATTAAGTTGAAAACATTTCCAATTTTTTTTAATACAGTATTTTGTAAATTTTGTGTTATGTAGGAGACAGACAAAGTGAAACTAAAGTTGCTTTCATTACTGATGTTATCTAAACAACACAGATATCGAGCTGACACGTCTTGATAAAGTCTGTAGATGCTTTCCATTGAGATTATGGAGATTATGAGTTTATTTCACAAGAAAATTGACAAAGTGAGACTGCATGCTGTTTAAACAACAGTTTTATTTTGCTTCCATTTATCTTTCGGTCAAATTTTAATTCTTTATTTCTCTTTTCTTGGATTCTATTAACCATTAAGATTTTATTCCATTCTATTCCAGTGAAATCATCATATTATGGATTATGGTTAGGTCAATATATAGGCAGCATAGATAGGTTGTTTTTTTTTCCTGGCAGAGTGACTGGTATATCTTTCATTAATACACTGACACTCATGCACAATTATGCAGTTATCTGATCGTAGCAGCATCAGAGTGCAAAAAAGTTTCAGTTAATGATAACATCAAGCATTAGAACAATGTTGGTGCTAAATGGGCTTTGAGTATTTCAAAACCTGCTAAACTCCTGGGATTTTACAAAAAATGGTGCAAAAATGGGCAGAGGGCCCACAGGCTGAAACACCTTGTTGATCAAAGAGGTCATGGGAAAATTACCAGACTGGATTCAATCCTGTGTTACTGGCACATGACTGAATGATTAGATAAATATATAAATTAGATAACAGTATACCAACACACTTCAAATTACCATGTCCTCCCCATCCCCACAAGGACAGCAACGGCTTAATGTCACTAAACTCAGCTATGGTTAGTGATCCAACGGTTGTGGGTTCAAGCCGTAGAACTTTTTTTTTTCTAATGAAACATACTAGCTGTACCGGATCAACTGTGGAAAACCCAGAGGCTATTGTGATAACAGTTTAAGACAACAATCACGTTTGTTGACATGCTCAAAGGTGGGAGGGTTTTATTTTCCTTACCTTTCTATTGTTTCCTACCATACCAGTCTGTTTCTACTGATAGTGAGTTGTGTGATTTTCTTATCTATTATGTATAATATTTCAGCCCTGACCAACAAACAATATTTTATGTGTCATGGATTATGTTTGCTTATTCTGTTCCAGACCAAGGGCCAGTGGTGCTACTTTCTAGTTTACACACATTTGTGTAACATACACGCATCACTTCCGCATGCCACTTGCACTCATGACTGATGATGTAATCTCCGGCCCTTTCTTTGTGGAAAGTGATTTTGTATAGAAGTGGAAAATTAAAAGGGAAAGTCCCAGCACTATGACATAGCTAACTACTAAATCCCTCCCATTTTTTCAAGCATTATTCAAAACAATGAAGCACACAGTGTTCACATTGTAATTGTTTTAAATGTATTTGTAGACTAATTCAACCTGTTTAAAAACTACAATAAAAAACAAGGTGTAAGGTTATTAATAGAAAGGGGCACGACTGGTCTATTTATAGTTGCATGATCTATTTCAGTTCAGGGATTTAGTTCAGGGTTAAATTTTTCACATACTTTATGAATACTTTGACTTACATAATGAATTCCTAGTATCCCTTGTGTACGCTACCCAGGGGAAAGTGAAAATGTATTAGCTCATAAATACAAAGGAGATAAATTAGATATCTCCTTGCTGTATCATAGTAGGTATTGTTTCTGCCTTGAGTTTGATCCTGAGCTCAGGTTACTGTCTGTCATGTTCGCCCTCTAGGCCTAGGGCCTAGGCTTTCTACAAGTTCATTCGTTTCCTCATAGCTCCTAGAAGCACTCATGTAGGTGGACTGGCTTCTCACAATAGTTCCAGGGTGTGAATGAATGTGCGATTGTGTGTTTTGTATGATGTCCTGTAATGGACTGATATCACAATAAAGATGCATTATGACTCTGGATCTACTGTAGCCCTGCCCAGGATAAATAGGTTACTGAAAATTAATAAATGAATGAAACATTATTTCAGTGTGGTGTAGTTTCTTCTGTACTACTACTACTACTACTACTACTACTACTACTACTACTAATAATAATAATAATAATAATAATAATAATAATAATAATAATAATTAGTAGTAGTAGTAGTAGTAGTAGTAGTATTATATTTAATCTTAGAAATGTGAACAAATTTGACCTAATACAAACTTTAAACTGTATATTAATGTATGCCATACTAATATATAAAAGCATGACAAATTGATTTTATGTCAAATTAATTAGTTAATTAATCAATCAATCAACAGGGTATATATTTATTCTCTCGTCTGTTTATTCCCATTTCTATTTATGCACTACAGTGGAAGTTCCCAGTCAGAGAAATTAGGGACTTTCCTGTAATCTTTACTTGCATATTTGGCCACTGGGTGGCAAACTAAAACCATACATGAGTCACACAGGGAAAGAAGGGGCTTGTGTGTGGGGTCTGTACTCATTTGGTTTTCTATTCGAATCAGAAGAATCAGAATTTAATGTTACACACATTAAAGTGTTACAGTCCTGCGTGTATGAACAGAATGACCAGTACTTCTCACTGAATTGTATTCTGATCTGATATAGATGTGGTATAGACAAGGTTTAATGCACTAAATAATGCAGACTTTTCTTTTCTTTTCTTTTCTTTTCTTTTTCCTTTCACTAAAACTTCCCTTCTATCGTAAAAAGCTGCTATTTGGGTGTCCACATCTATACTGCACATCACAATCAAGTAAAAATATCTTGAATATTGTCAGTTTTTCAACCAATATTTCTCTTTATTATACCTATGTCCTGAAATTTTCACTCATTCCAAGTTTGTAATTGTCTAATTCTATTGGCAGATCAATATGGTTGTTAATTAAAAGTGTTTTGATAGAAATGAACAAAATTAGAGTTCTAGTCAAACTGTTGCCACAGAGTTGGAGCTACACAATAATATAGATTGTCTTTATATGCTGTATAATTACAAATTCCTTTCACTGAATCTAAAAGTCCTGAAATTGTTCCAGCATGAAAATGCCCTGTACACAAAGCGAGCTCCATGAAGACATGATGTATCAAGGATCAAGTGAAAGAACTCAAATGAACGGCACAGAGCCTTGACCTCAACCCCAATGAACACCATTAGGATGGACTGGAACGCTGACCAAAGCACTAGGATCTGATCTCATTAATGCTGAATGTATAAATCCCAACAGACAAACTCCAAAATCTATTGGAACACCTTTCCAAAAGAGTAGAGCTTATTATAACAGCAGACTGGAAAATAAATCTGGATTAGCACATATGGGTGTGATGGTCAGGTATCCAGAACCGTTTGGCCATATAATGTATTTAGAAGTCTTATTGTCAGCTAAAGCAGAGGTGAAAATAGGGAATAAATTCAGAACAGCAGTTAATGCACTAAACAAGAAGGCTTCCTGAACACTGTAGGCAATCATTAACAACTATTTACAATAATGTAATGGTGCTTTATGTGGATAGCATAATCCAGTCTAATGTGTTGTGTGAGGGTGGGCTCTGGATTCTACTCATTCATCACACTAATGGGGACAAAATATTAGCAGTTCTACAAGCAAATTGATCTTAATAAATAAAAGGAACACTTGAACAAATGAACTTCTCATTCCCACTATACATGAGCACAGATAAGAGATAGTAGTTTATAAACAAAGACAACATTCCAGATATACTTTGGGTGGCAAAAGCCAAGAGCTGTACCCTGTAACCAGCACTAACACAGAACAGAACCAGATGATCACTGCTTTACACAGCATCAGCAAAAGCCAAACTAAATCCAGACCAGCAGCCATGAGAAAATACAAATCACTGTTACAGTTATCAGGCCCTAAAGAGAGAATTTGCTTTGAATTTGCTACCCAAACATCCTAGCCTAAGCACCCTGATCCTGACCGGATACAAGCTCAGTTCCTGGACAAACAGGATCAGGTCACGCTTCCACACTTTTACTAAGATCCATGCCTGGGCCTGTCAGGGAGGAAGTCATGAAGTCTTTAATGACAGATATTGCAACAATCTGATGTTACAGTATATGTTTGTCATACATTTCACAATGTTTCACATGCTCATCACATGCTTGTTGTTATTTGTCATCAAGCTGAGTACATGTTAGCAGGCAAATCTGCTATGAACCAGTGTCTATAGGATGTGGATCCTTTGCCAAAATATTTGAGAACAATCCAGTGTAATCTTACTTTTGAAACTAAGGAGACAGTAATTGTGTAATAAAACTGTATGAAATCTGAAAGATGCCTAGAATTAAGCATTATCCTACACCTGATCTTTCTTACCCGAAGTGCCGCTACTCATCTTGTGACAAAAAAATTACTACATATATTTTCTTTTGAACCCAAAATGCCATACATTAACCCTTTTTTCTGTTACAGTATTTTGTAGTTTAATAGTTGTTCATTTCAGGTGTTTTGGCCAGAGAGAGAAAGCGAGAATAAATTCCAGAGCCAAAAAGAATCAGTGAGACTTTAGAGATTCAGAGGGAGAGAGAGAGAGAGAGAGAGAGAGAGAGAGAGAGAGAGAGAGAGAGAGAGAGAGAGAGAGAGAGAGAGAGAGAGAGAGAGACTAAAAAGTATTCAGGCATTGCACTAAGGCATTCTCATGCTTATTCTGAGTTGAAACGTATTAATACTAGGCATCCAATGGGATGTTGACTGAAGGAGTCCTTTAAGAGAACAGCTGCCTTGCCATTTTCGGTCAAAGCACATGCCAAAAGAGCATAAGTTCATCCACCGCCCAGTAGCAAGCATTACTACTGCTGCTGGTTCTGATGAAGTGCATTCTTACTGAACCAGAATGAAAGCATTTCAGTTAAATAATTCACTGAACTCATTCAGTTATTCAAACCATTGAGGGTAGATTATTATCTGAGGCTGGTCTTGTTTGATTTTAAAGGTTTCAAGACAATTTAGCTCACATTGTTTTTATTTGTTCTGCAGTTTTTTATAACACTTTTGCCCTGCAGCCATTGGTAAGTGGTGATAAAGATTCAGCATGTCAGTGCCTTTATATAACATTCATATGCAGGTAAATGTAGAGGCTGTGATGGACAACATTAGAGACTCTTAATCCAGATCGTGCATTTTACAGTTTTCTGTTTTTGCCACCTGTAACACAGCTGGTGAATCAGATTCAGTACTTATCAGGCTTTCGGGTGTTGAGCCATGAAAAACATGAGGTAATGTGCACAGAGCTTCAGTGGCCTTGTTTTAGCATGTTTAGCAGTTTATTGAAGACCAGTGGCATGATGAGAGGAAGTCTCAACATCAAGAGCACATCTAAACATGGCAATGAAAATGTGAACAGTGACCTACTAATATGAATAGTATTAAAGAGCTCCTGCTCTGAAGCTTTCATTTATGGTTAGCCCTCTGAAAATGTGTATCATAGTATCAATTATTCCCATTCCCTTGCCATGTGTCCTTATTCCCCCTCATAAATAAGCATGCATTACACCAACAGGTAGACAGATAGGCATTCATCCATATATACACACTGTAATTCTCCATGCTACAGTAGACTGTGATTTTTCCCAACCCACTCCTTTCCGCAGGGTTCTTTTCTTTCCTTACATGCCTGAGAGAGAAGCCGGCTGCCAAGTCTCTCCTTATTTACCGAACAACTCCTTTTTTGGTGCTGCATTAAAGACAGCTAACAGGGAGGAGAAAACTGTAGCATTTCACTGTGAACCACTGAGTGTGGAGGACAGCAAAAAAAAAAAAAAGAACAGACACATGCTAGTGAAGTGTTTACATGAGACCCTTAACTTGGAAATCTGTAGACAGGAATATATCTAAAAAAGAAAGCATGACCAACCAAACCCAAAGTGAAGGACTGAGGCCTGTAAGAGTATCATAACCAATAGAAATGTACATAATGTGTATCGTAATATATTGTAAATTCTGGTAGTAATAGTACATAGTATGCATACTCAAGTCCATAATCACATGCACTCATCTACATCTATTAATTGTAGTCCTGCAGATGTTTGGTCTCCTTTTTTTTGGTCTCTGATTGCTAATCTTGTACATTCCTCACAATTTTCCGTTAAATAGTTGATCACATGGCAAGCCTGATAGCAAGAAACAAGGTGCAAGCTGCAGATCAGAGACACAGAGGCAGATCAAGCAGAGTTCATTCCCTCCACATACAGCACACATTCTGTCAGTTACAGTTCATGAAATATGAACACACACTGAGTCAAGCAGTCAGTACTAATTACTGAGTTTGCATGGACAGAAGGTGTGAGGCATCCAAGCTGTTTTTTATAACCAGCTAAAAATTTGTTCTTCATTACCATGAGTTTATATCATGCTACATTTACTGACAGTGTACTAACTTCTGTTAATAAATAACCTTCCCAATACTTGAAAGTACCTTTATCAGCTTTGTCTTTATTCTTCATAGTAAGTGGCATGGGGGCACGGTGGCTTAGTGGTTAGCACGTTCGCCTCACAATTCCCGGGTTGGGGGTTCGATTCATGCCTCCGCCTTGTGTGTGTGTGGAGTTTGCATGTTCTCACCCTGCCTCGGGGGTTTCCTCCGGGTACTCCGGTTTCCTCCCCCGGTCCAAAGACATGCATGGTAGGTTGATTGGCATCTCTGGAAAATTGTCCGTAGTGTGTGATTGCGTGAGTGAATGAGTGTGTGTGTGCCCTGCGATGGGTTGGCACTCCGTAGTTCGGATAAGCGGTAGAAGATGAGTGAGAGTGAGTAAGTGGCATCATCATGAATCATTTAATTTTTTGAATCATTGAATCGAATCACAAATCAGAACAAACAAAACAGAATGTTGGCTTCTACAAGCCAACATAAATATACTAAAAGACTAAAAGTTACCAGTAGATGTGCAATTTATTAAATCAATGCATGAGCTTTAAATTCCCCTCAAGTTTTACTATAGTGTTAATAATACTGTCAGACATTTCTAATATGTTATGTTGTTTAACATATGTTAAATATGTACACCATTCTAAGGTATATTGGAACATGGGCCTGCTGAGTATGTGTACATGTTTGTGTGTTAGGAGGGGCAGCCTCACTTCTACTAGTTCTCTGTGTTTATGTTCTAGCATGATGAGGTCTCCATCCTTTCGGAGCAAAAAAAAGAGAAAGAGAGAGTGTGGCTGGAATGCCCTGAGCGATGGCCGCCCGGATTGGAGTGTTCTTCCCCAGTCATCCCTATAAGGCTGTAGTAGAGTGAACCCGATGGGCTGCGTACGAACCTGGCTCCATGTTTGGGAGGTGGGAGGGGGCTTGGAAGCACACATTGGACCTACATAAGAGCTCCACACACTGGTCAGGGCCACACCATCACCAAGTGGCTAAACCCCCCGGCCCAGCACTGTCAGGGTAAGTAACCTCCACCCATATTCTTCCTATCTCTCAATCTCTGTTTTTCACAATCTTTTTCACACCCTCTGAGACATGCTGTGTTTTGTGAGCTGTTTTGAAGTATAGCATGTTAGAAAAGAATGCACATCTGATTGTTGTTTTGTGAGTTTACTCAGGTGCATGCAGTTTGAAAGATGGAAATGGAAATGGTTGAAATGGAAACTGAGAGTTTCAGTGCTTTCAGTATTATGTTTCACTGATTGACACATTTATCACATATCAGTCACAGTCAGATACAGTCATATCATTATAATGCAGTAACATCAATAATGCTGTAAAAATTGATGTTTGTCACTCATAAGTGTTATAATGCAGATTTATCCTTTATGCCATTAAAATGTAGATTTTGTTCATAATGATGCTATAGTGACTATGGATCCTTAATGGATATTATAATTCCGATTTATCTGTGTTAACAAACCTGTTATTCATTGCTATATGCATGCATAGTTTCAGTAAAGCTGTATAAATCTGCATAACCTTTACAGGCTGTGTGTTAGATGATAGATGCTTGGAGACATGACCATCAGTCTAGATGGTTGTCCCCCCTGCTGGATTAAAGTCCTTGTGATTTGTGAGGATTATGCCTAAATATGGTTTTCTTAAATGGACCAAAGGCATCGGTGTGACTCCCAACTTTTCTTGCACTTACAATCCCCCCACCCTCGCTGAGATATTGTGGATAGGGAGGGCCAAAAGGAGTTTGCAAAGTCCAGAGACAGAGACATGCCTCCCCATTATTTCCAAATTAGGAATTTTTCCCATGGTGAAGTATTCATTCATCAGGGACAGAAATGTAGGATTCAGGATGCATGACATTGGGGCAGTGGATGAGTTCTGCAGAGATTTTACCTAATTTTAACAATGTGGATTAATTCTAGAATAATTTACTACTGGTATTATTAACAATTTAACTAAAATTCTGTAAACATTGAAACTGTAATATTGTAGTATTCCATGCATCTGTGATTTTATGGAGTAGGGTGTGGTCGTTATCACAAACATGCACATGCCTACTCACAGACAGACAGGCACACACACATGCACACGCACACACACACAGACTTTTAAACCTTCAAAATACAGTAAATAATATTAATAATAATATAAAAAGCAATGCCCTTTACAAGCCTAGAAAGCAGATTTCTTGATAATTGTCTGGTGCGTTTGCAGTGATTGTCTCCTATTGGAGTGAAGAAGGAAATCCGAGCTGAACCATGTGTGACGACGAAGAAAGTACTGCTCTGGTGTGCGATAACGGCTCAGGACTGTGTAAGGCAGGCTTCGCCGGGGATGATGCCCCCCGAGCTGTGTTCCCCTCCATCGTGGGCCGTCCCAGACACCAGGTGAACTTTCTCCAACCACACCATTTAGGCACAGTGGGACAGTAAACTGCAAACATACACCTACTGGAATCATGACATTTAGCTGAATGGAATGGAAAACTTTAATCTTTTTATTTTCCAATTGTCTGTTGAGTTATGATGTTGAACGCCTCTGTGTCTGCTCTTAGGGTGTGATGGTGGGGATGGGGCAGAAAGACAGTTATGTTGGTGATGAAGCACAGAGCAAAAGAGGTATCCTGACCCTCAAATACCCTATTGAGCACGGCATCATCACAAACTGGGACGACATGGAAAAAGTAAGTAGTCCTTGCTAATTTAGGCATCATTACAAACCAGAAGTTGCCAAGAACACGAGAACAAATAATTTCCCAAAATAGTAACACACAGCATGTGTGCCTGATGCCAGATATGTGGCTGAAAATGTTCTTATCGCTAGACTTTTAATTTGGTCTTCTGTATGTTGATACCTGGAATAGCTATACTGCTGTATCATTCACTATGCACATGACACACACACACACACACACACACACACAACTAAAGTGTCAAACGCTATCCTTCATGCACACACTGTCATCGACTAGCAGATGCATGCAGCAGATGGTATTATTCACTTAGCTCTCTGTGACTGCGCCATATCTCACTCATTGTGAGCATCATGTATCACAATTTAGAAAACTCCAGATTTCACAGATGATCTGGATGATCTACCAAACTTTTATCAGCCCATTTGTAATTATTAATTCTAATCTCTACATGTTGAATTGATTTGCCCACAATGTAATTGGTTTTCTTTTCTTTTTTTGAAAGATCTGGCATCACTCCTTCTACAATGAGCTCCGTGTTGCTCCCGAGGAGCATCCTACCTTGCTGACAGAGGCTCCGCTTAACCCTAAAGCCAATAGGGAGAAGATGACCCAGGTCAGGCTCAGTTTGCACGTCTCAGACCTGCCAAAATGTAGATAGAAATCCAAACCCTCTATAAAATCTAAAGTACTAAAAAAAAGAGTGTACAATATAAGAATGGTCCTAAGTCCTTTTCACCTGCAAACACTACTTTCTCTTTCTTTCAGATTATGTTTGAGACCTTTAATGTTCCAGCCATGTACGTAGCTATTCAGGCAGTGCTATCCCTCTATGCCTCTGGACGCACAACAGGTCAGTTGCCTTGTCCCTTTTGGAACATGTTTAGCTTTAGAGTGCAGGAAAATTTCTGATCAAACATTTGATTTTCTGCAGGTATTGTTCTTGATTCTGGTGATGGTGTCACCCACAACGTGCCCATATACGAGGGCTATGCTCTTCCTCACGCCATCATGCGTTTGGACTTGGCCGGCCGTGATCTCACTGACTACCTCATGAAGATCCTGACTGAACGTGGCTACTCCTTCGTGACCACTGGTGAATGCAGACACAATTGAAACACTATCTCTGTTTATCTTTGCTGTAACCTTAAGTCAAAATATAGTGAATTCCACAAAACAGCAATAATTAATCTAGACTGAGAATATTCTAATTTATACAGTACTCGTGTCAACTCTGAAAAACAGACTTTTTGTTGTATACCGTTGGATTTGGAAGCATGAATGTTTTACATGAGTGCTAATTTACTGAAGCGATCTGATCGAATACAGCTGAAAGAGAAATCGTCCGTGATATCAAGGAGAAGCTGTGCTACGTCGCATTGGACTTTGAGAATGAGATGGCCACTGCTGCCACCTCTTCCTCTCTGGAGAAGAGTTATGAGCTTCCTGATGGGCAGGTCATCACCATTGGCAACGAGAGGTTCCGCTGTCCTGAGACCCTCTTCCAACCGTCCTTCATCGGTAATGACTCTTTCCTTTCCTCTTCTCTTTCTTAGTTTCTCTCTACAATATTTGATTCTAAATACTGGTTTTCCCTCTTAGGCATGGAGTCTGCTGGTATACATGAAACTACTTACAACAGCATCATGAAGTGCGATATTGACATCCGTAAGGACCTGTACGCCAACAACGTCCTGTCTGGTGGTACCACCATGTACCCTGGCATTGCTGACAGGATGCAGAAGGAGATCACTGCTTTGGCCCCCAGCACCATGAAGATCAAGGTGAGTACTCTGATTGGATTGATTTCCAGACCCGCAAAGTTTTTAGGTCAGTGTTCCTTAGTTGTTCTTGTTGTACCACTGAAGATCATAACACTGAATTTTTGGCAACTGTGCAATGTGTGTATGTAGATCATCGCCCCACCAGAGAGAAAGTATTCAGTATGGATTGGTGGCTCGATCCTGGCTTCACTCTCCACCTTCCAGCAGATGTGGATCAGCAAGCAAGAATATGACGAGGCTGGTCCATCCATTGTGCATCGCAAGTGCTTCTAAATTCAACAGCCCCTAGCCCTCAAAACTCTGCTCTCGCTTCCTAGCCTGTAAACTGTGAATGTATCATCTGGTTTCTCTCCTGTTTTGTCTTTGCACTGCCCACACTTGCGTGAATGTTTGGATTTTGTTTCGCGTCATTGATTGTTTTTGTTACATTGGATGAGCAAAGCTGTCAACATGAACAGATTGGGAAGATTCCTGGGGTTAGTGAGAAACCACATGGAGGGAGGGAAAGAGAATAATCGCAAGGTGTTTTGTAATGGCTTTTAGAGAAACAGAGCTCACATACTCCCTCTTGTGTTTCAAACAGTGTAAGATAACACTTGCATGTGTTTTCTCTCTGCTTTGAGACAGTTTGTATGGATAGCTATACAATGACCCCAGGAATAAATAAAGCTCTGCATACCAGAACTGTATTTAATGTCTTCTTTTCTGAGCACAGTTACTTTTTTTGCATGGTAAAAAATAGGTTACAAGTAAGTTTAATGTATTATTCGCCACCATTTTGCAAGCTGGATTTCCATTTCTGAACAAGTGAAACTAATGCTATATAAATAAGCAACCTGACCTAAAAGTTGTTTCTTCATTTCATTACTTACTCACAAATGCCAACAGCCCACACAAACTCCAAAAGGGTAACAAATTATTTAGGTCATAAACAGAATAGCAGCACCTTCATTAAAATAATCATTACACAATTTCTTTCTATCATGTCCCAGATTTGAGATTTCTGCCTTCATTCTGAATAATTACATTAGGCTTTATTAAAAATGAGATTAGTATGATTTAAAAATGATACCATCGATACCCTCATACGCTCATTTTTTCCTTCTTTTATTTAAAAAAAATGGCAGTGGGGGGAAACATTGTACAGTCACTGCATCATATTGCCCACAAGTTCCTGTTGCAAAAACAGCACTAAAGGTTTAAGAGGAACTATGAAACCCCATATAAAGCCCTAAAAAAAAGGGGGAAAAAATACAATGCCACAGCACACACAAAATCCACAATATGTTGACTCACTCACCATCGAAGAGGAGACTGAAACTTGCAAAGTTATTTTCTGCTGTACCACTGTGGAACGGAAAGTCGCAAAACAGAGAAGGAGCCACTGATTGATTTAAGTTAGCATGTTAGCATGAGAGGATGATACCTGAGATCACTGGTTCTATCAAGCCTCTAGTTCTAGCAGTAGCTCCTCCAATAAGGCGTATTAGGCTTCTTTGCTTATTTTACTGTAGGTCCTTTGGTTAAGGAGAAAGTGAGGCAAAACTGAGGAACTGGGGATATATTTATGCTGTTCAGCTTTACTGTTTATTGTAACTGCTGAGCACCTAGACTAATGCCAAATAAGTCAACATTATAAAATTGCGTCAGTAACCTAAAACCTGCCACTCCTTCAAGTCAAACATCACCTTCGCTGACCAGAAGTTCTCTAGCAGGAAAAGGTTGTTTTGTCTTTAACTCAATAATATAAAATACATACTGATTATAATTTGAGTTCCCTTGACTAAACACCGGAGCTGTAACAATTTGAATCGTCATAAATGACAAGATACAAACGTTGCAAATACATATTGGGTAGAAAGTATCTGAGTAAATAGCAAGAAATAATAATTTAAAAAAAATTGGAATCACATCACTTTACATAAGGCAACTGTCTAAAAAGAACTTTGCATCCTGGTAAAAAGTTCACATTTTGGTTGTGGCATTAATAGCTAAACGATGCCACCTTCAGGACACACCATAATATGAAACCTGACAAGAGATCAGATCAGATCACAAACCTGTCCATAAAGATTGCTTCTGAACAAACAGGCACAAATGCTAAAGCAAGCTGTTAAAAATTCTATAACAAATCAGAGACAGAGGGGAAAAAACAACACTTAAATGCTTTACAGCTTCATTACAAGAAGCCAACAGCAACCTGTGCAACACAGAATCCACTTCACAGTACTTTTTTGTTTAAGAAATAAATAAATACAAAAAAGCCTTCAAGCAGCCGGTGATGAAAATAAAACTCCTGGGTCTGTAGCTTCTACTGAAGCATGTCCTTCCTTCTTCTGTTACCTGAGGTCCAGCACTGACGTTTTGGCGTCCTTCACAACCACGTGCTTACAGATCTGTGAATTACACACATTCGATTTTCACTTCTTTTAAAAGAAGAGCATTGAGTTTTTCATTCTCACTTACAGTGTCAGATTTAAGGAGCAAAGATGTTATTTAACTTTAACACATGTAGAAATTGGGTCTGCATGATTAGGATATCTCAGGAGTGCTGCACTGTCCCTAACAGTGTTTTTAGTTATATGACATTTATATTAGCACCACAGGGGACATCGATCACAAACTAGCTGTTAACACCTCTCAAAAAGGCACTCGTTTGATTGACGGTACTATTGTCAGGCTCCACTTATACCAGGAAAAAATAAAAAGGGAAACAGCAATAAAAAAATAAAAATTAGGTCCACTGGCTGACAAATCAGCTGTGTATTATGGGGAGACCATAACATCACACTACAATACCATTAGCTAACAGACAGAATTTAGTTTTTTTTAGCATAGACAGTCTAGCTAGACTAAAAGTATAGCTAGCTTCTAGATAGTGCTTGGCTGCATTGTGATCATTTATTTTCTCGATCTTCTCAACAGTTGTAACATGATTCCAAAAAGTCAAACAAATTATACTGACAATTTGTTTTCTAAAAAGCTCAATCAATGTAAACATTAGCAGAAATGATAGCTAGCTAATTACTTTAATTAAAAATGCTAGTCAAAAAACAGTAACTGTGTAATGGTCTAATTTACTAAGATGGCATTGAATTTGTAGTAACAGAGACAAAGAGGTAGAAAACCGGAAAACTGAGCTCAGCATTCCACTTGTGTGTGTTTAATCCATAACCATTCAGTTCTAGAGTTTGAAATGTTAAAACGACACCTATGCTTTTGGTATTTAATCGGCACAAGTACATATGAGGATCTTACAGTGAAGAAGGCTGTAACATTATACTGCAGTAATGATAGCTAACAAGGACTGGTTTTTTTAGCTAATCTACACTACTAGGTTTCGCTAGCTAGTGCCAAGCTATATAGTGCTTGTTGCCTTTCCAAAATTTAAAGCAGTTATGTTGGTCTTAGCAAAATGTACTGAAAATGCCAAGAATGATGCTAGCTAGTGAAAGGGGTCTAGCAGAATAGAAGATTCTATTAACTATCCAGCTATTAGCTATTCATTACACAAACTGGTTAGCTATGTATAAGGCTACAGTTAATTTTAGCTAATCGACATGTTTTAAATTCATGTGCATTCAATCCTTAGAAGCAAACATCTGTTGCTGTTAATTAATCAGAAAAAGTGTAGCTGAGTGTCTTACGGTGAAGAGAGGGGGGTCTTTCCTGTGAGGGTGAAAACCTTTAAGTCTGCAGCCAGCCACCTCGCTCATGCCAGCAGCGGTGAGGCGGAACACGCCGGTACTGCGAACAGTCAGACAGCAAAACAGAGGGAGACAGATGGACAAGACAGACAGCGAGACAGACAAGACAGACAGACAGAGAAACAAAGAGAGACAGACAGACAGACAAGACAGACAGACAGACAAAGAGAGAGAGAGAGAGAGCAGCAGAGAGAGGTAGGTTAAAAAAGAAAGAAGGAACGAGAGTGAAAGCAGGGGAACAAAAGGAGAGAGAGAAAATGGATTTACAAGGTTTTAGATTAAATGCTCTGCAATTTGTTCTAAAATGAAAATATAATTGAGGCTTTGTTTATTCATAATGAGTGGTGCCATTCTAAAAAAATATCCTGGTCATGATCCCGGCATGGCAGCTATGAGATGGCGAGGACAGTGTATGATTATACTCACTCGTTATGCTTGGGTGAGCAGACAATGGCAATGGCCTCGGGCAGCATCAGTTGATAGGAGCTGTGTGTGTGAAGATCCACACTAGAGAGAAAAGCTGTCTGTGTGGGATGTGTCTGCCGGCATGCATGTATAAACACACAAACACACACACACAAATATTAATAACCAACATCTTTACCTTCTCACACGGTCACTAGGTGACTTGACAGGTACTGAGAATAACTCGGTAAAATGATTAGGGATGTTACCATGGTGACCCTCTGCCTGAAGCACCATTATATTTGATCCAGCCGGTAATAGGAGAAACTCAACAGGGTTATTCTGAATAAACCTCTCTGCTTTTCACTAACATCCCATTATGTTTTGAGAAAACACTCATCTTTCAAATCAGTATTATGTTTTCTCTGCCACTACAATAAGGCTGTATTAATTTTAAAAAAAAAATGAGACAAAGAAGGCAATTTGATGGAAAGGCAGAAAGTATCCTACATGGATCCAGCCAAGAGTCAGTAGGTTATGATGGTCCTGATAACTGAAAAGCTCCTCCACATTCTCCATGTCACAGTAGTCTGGCCCAGATGACTGTTTGGGCACAATCACATGGGTGAGCACGAACTCGTTGTGAGTCTGGGGTTTAGAACAAAAAACAAAAGAGAGTATTTTTCCTCATTCTGTTCATTGTGATGCCATTTTAGCTAACTAAGCACACAAAGCCAAAGTGCAGCCTTTTTATCAAATGTTTACAATAGCATTATGTGAGAAGTGAGTAAGTTGTGAATACACTCACACCCAAGTTTCAGTAATGCTATACAAAACAAAGCCACTCTTTTATGAAAGGACATACAAATGGTGAACCACTGAACAAAAACCATGACCAAATGACCTCTTTTACAAACTGGAACTGCATCTTATATGCTCACACCTTTGAACATGAAATAGAAACCTAAAGAGTGTAAAGTGAACACAAAGAACATAACCTTCTTTGTTCTGTATAGCTGCTGAGTGACAACGTCAATTGTTAAAAGTGCTGACAAATAAAAATGAAGGGAATTAAATACCAATTTCCCACAGAGCACGCCACATGTCTCAATGCCTCTGGCGGTGTTACGGTCAGCCAGCAGCAGGAACCTGTATGTCAGGTCTCGAGGAATTAGAACGCGCCTCAGGCCTTCCACTTGCTGATCTGGACACACACACACATTGAATTCATACATACTGATTACACAAATATCCAGATGCAGACAGAAAGCATTCTCTCTTTCTGACTCACTCTGCACTGCAGCTAACGTGGCTGCAGGTTTGGGGAGAGGTGCAGCTTGTTTGTTGCGGTTGGGGTCAAGGTTTGTGTGGTATTTTGGAGTCTGTGACAGGCACGAACCATCCGTTTGTTCAAGTTCTTTAGGGAAAGCATCCTGTTTACGGTTGGCCTGCTCCTGACGCCGCAGCTGCTCTTCGAAGAAGCGGAACTGCTCTGACTCCAGCTGCATCTTTTTCAACTGTGCCACGCGCTGTTTCTCTTCCTCCAGCAAAGACAGCCTCTGTAACTGATCTCGACACACAGCTACAGGAAGCACAGCCTGGCTCTAAAAAAATACACAAACAAAAATTGACTTTAAATTCAAGGCAAAAAAATGAACAGAAACACAAGGACAGTGTCAGTTCTAGCTCTGCTTACTTTAATAGCATCTCTACTGTGTGTAAAACCTAGGGAAGCTTAGATTACAACATGGAGATCAAACAGCTCAAAGCCACAAAGAGCTGAGAGTAGTGTGAGTTTAATCAGTGCAAGTGCACCTTGAGCTTACCTGCCTCTTCATATATTCACTGTACTCTTTGCTGTATTTTTCATGGAGGAGTTTCTTCAGTTGATCCTTGCGTGGAAAAGCAACTTCTTGCAATTTCTACAAAAAGATCATTTGTGAAATTGACAATATATTAAGTGATACTGCGATGAAGTTTTCGAGCAGCTTGATAAGTCATCTGAGAGATTCTTAACAATCTGTAGATTGTAAGGTTTCCAAGGTGGAATATCTGCCCACTGTTTAAAGGGTCGATGGCTCAGCTGTCCTAAAAAGCGTAGATGTATTATATTTCTGCCCCAACACCCTAAGACACATCACATTAGTTAGTGCTCAAACAACAGGACTTGGGGGTTTATCTACTCTCTCACTTCGACAACAGAATGCGCAGTTACATGAAGAGTCACAAACCTGGAATAAACTAAAGAGAAAAAAAAACAATAAGTAAGCGGAAGTGACAGATTTTCTATCTGCAATCAAACAGATCTACTCCATTTGCCCAAAAAAAGATTTTGACCTGACATACACCACACAGTGAGTCTGCATTTCTAGACTGAACTGCCTACGCAACAACAGTAGTACACTGAACCGTTTTCTGCGATGTCTCAGTGGGAGCGAGTGTGTTAGTGTCTGTGTTAATGAAGCATAAAGCTAATAAGATTTAGAGCGGGCTCAGAGCCACTGGGCTCCATCACCCCGTGCAGGCTGCCAGGGGCTTACCTTCATTATGACTTGTTTCTCGGGGACGTTGCACTGCTGATAGTCTCGATGACTGGGGAGTTTCTCCACAAATAAACTGCAGAGTGACAACAGGCAGCAGTCAACATAAAGCGCTGTACATTAAAAGCAGTGATTGTATTATAGAAGACTATGCTTTCGAGATATACAGTTATTTCAAATGTCATTTCCATTTATAAGCGGTTATAAATAGAAAGAAGTGACTGTTTATGACTGGTCAATGCTGTGTAGCTTGTCCTTCTAATAGGCATTAGGCCAGCCTAACATTTTGTGTTGCTTGCACTAGTACTGAAAGTGAAGAAGATATACAGATGGAGAATTTACATACAGTGCGTATGTATGCTAAGGCAGCATAAGGTCGAACATGAGGTCGGTTGCTGATGTGCATACAGTAGAAATGCAGCGCTTTGGTTTCCATATCAGATTTGCCTTTTAATATTAACAAAAATTAGTGACCGATACTGATACCAATTCATTCAACTGCGCAACTCGCTCAAAAAGACTGAATCTTTCACAAATTTCACATCTAGATCAAAAGGACACTGGGAGATTTATGACTAAAAAAAAAATCATGAGCAATTGCTTGGCAACCGAGAAGCAAAGAGAATAAGCTAGCTGGAGTAAACTTAAGAAAATCTGTTGTTAGAAATGTCACCTTTTTTCTAAAACGTGGGTTATTTTCATTACAATAATGCAGTTAATTTCTACAAAAAAGGTATTCTTTGGCTTAAAAAAAGTGTTGACTTCGTGTTGACTGCAAATGGATCGTTGCATCACAATTAGTGAATATAACAGAAGATTTCACACAGAATGTTCTTGTAAAAATCAATGAAGCTTACAGCTGCCTTAAGATATCCTTCCTCCAAGTCTGTATCACATCCAATCTCTGTCTTATTCATTAAGTGTGCTTTATTAATACTTGGCCCTAGTGAATTGTACCACAGTTATCCTCTACTCTAGTGGAAAAGGCGTGAAAGCTGTACAGTAATTGATAAGTACGTGATAAACTTGTTGTAGAGGACGAAAGCGTTTTCTAGACTGCCCTCCTCCAGGTAGACGGCAGCCATGCGCTCCATCTCTACCCCTGAGCGAAAATAGCGGCGTGGCGCAATGTCCTCACTGATCTCAATGTTGTAGCCCATCTTACTGAGCGCTCGCACGCGCTCCACTGCTGGCAGCGTTACATCCGTATAGTCCGGCTCAGCTGCCAGCTTCTCCTGCAAATAAAGAACAGAGCTGAATCACCACAGGAGAACACACAAACACAAACACACACACACACACAGATAAGCTCTGTTTGTTGTCCGTTCTCAGTGCTCCTTCAGAAATTAGACAGACCGGAAGGCACAAGCAGTGGTCCTCGGCTTCCAAGCTAACACACATACATGGAAAGCATGAAGACTGGCTCAACCTGCAGTTCTTGCTTGAACTGACCACCAATTTCACTTCTATACACAACAATGAACAACAATGCTGAACGTAAATTAAGCTCTACGAAAATCTCCACAGTTGTTATTCAATGAGGGGAAAGAGTTAAGAGGGCACATTTATTTACTGAACCAAATGATGAAGACCCTCTCTTTGTCTTAATCATCTATTCATGAAGAAAGGAAGCAAAGTGTAAAGGGGACTTGCATCCGTTCCTTCCTTCCCCACTCCCCCCCACTTCAGGATGGAAGGATGTGAATGACAGCGCAGCTGCTCTGAGCATGCTAATGGATGAGTCAGAGACACACTCCAGCCCTTCTGCCCCCTCACACTTTTCCCCAGCACTCAGAAAACTGACCCATTAACCATCCCACCCCAACTCCATCCCCCATCACTCACCAGTGAGCTGAGGCTGAACTCTTCCTCCATGGTGTATTTAGGATGCAGGCTGGCAGGCTCTGATCCTCCTGATGTCTCCATCTGTCATCTCCCAAGATGATTCCTCACTGTGGAACAAAGCAAAAATGCACGTGTCAGCTCTGACATCATGGCCTCATGAGCCTCTGCTGCAAGGCCACTGGGTCGATACAGCCTCCTAAAAGGCCATAAAAGCCTGCTAAATGCAGACCTTTCTCTTTACCTTCTGACTCCACCTTCCATTACTCAAACTAACACCAACCTTCATACTGAAGCTTCTAACAGTTTTTTTTCTTCTTTTCAGATCAGGTATGTCGTGCTCCAGTCTCAATATCCACGGCACTGCAATGGTTAGTATTATAGCTCACTTTACCTTCTGATTCAACTCATTTACACCTCTGTTTGACACCTCTGCTTCAGACAGTATTCCTTAATTCATTTACAGGGTTACGTGGTTATGTGGGGGCGCACCAACATCCTTAGAGAGATTATTAATTATATTATTCACTAAAACACAGCGAGTTCTGGTCCAAAACCGCTATGCACACTTCTATTCAGAGGAGAAACTGTGCTACAGTTGCTATGACAGCTTGTAACCATGCAGAAAAAATATGGTGAGTCATGAATATCAGTTGTTGAACACAAAAAAGAGACTTGGTGGGCTTTCGTACAAAGCACATAAACTCAGCAAACCTTAGCTTCTTTTCTATGAGGCCTTTTTACTCGTCCATCATCACTTTTGAATTTATGATAGATGCAGCAGAACGGTTTGTTACCGAACACAGTCGCACTCAGGTTGATGATGCCATGGCAACATGAAATAGATGTGGAGTAAGAATAAAAACCTGGTGTAAAGGAGATGTATACATGCAATTTAGCAAAATCAAATCCAGCACCTCACACATCTGATTTGTCAGATTTTCCAACAACATAAATTATATAAATCATGTGCATGGATGAGTAGTAAAATGAAAAACCGGGTCAGTCCATTTGCAGATAAGTGTGTAATGCGAAGCGCCACCAGCTTCAGATAAACTAATGCTCACAAAATTTTTTTAAAAGGGATCCAAATTCTTGTTAAACAATCGAATTTGTGCTGCATGTGTGAAAATACTATAGACAGATACAAACAGTCAGGAACACAGTGATGTAATTCGGGTAAATACAACACAATACAAGATCATATAGTCCATTTAAGGCAAAAAAAAGGAAATATATACATTGAGAAAGCCAATATTTACCTTAACACTGATTTCTATTATTACCGTCAATGTACTGTAGGCCATACAACATTTACATTTACAGCATTTAGAAGACGCCCTTATCCAGAGCGACTAACATTTTCTCATTTTTATACAATTGAGAGTTAAGGGCCTTGCACAGGGGCCCAGCAGTGGCAGCTTGGTGTACGTAGGAATCAAACTCACAACCTTCCGATTGGTAGCCCAACACCTTAAGCACTAGGCTACCACATCCCAACTGGCTTATACAAGGTGTCTTACGGATTGCAAAATTCACAAGCTCATCTCATTTAGAGACAAAATTTGTCACCCATTCGGATTTCTGACTGCCTTTGAGTTTGTGGAAAAAAAAGTCAGACAGAATAGAAACAATGTCAAAGTGAGTGAGCAATAAGTGGTTGTACAACATACCTTTAGTGCTGACTAAACAAAACCACCTCCCACACTGTAAACTCACGTGGAAAAGGCATTTTCAATCATCTGTATTCATAAAGCTTCAGTACATTCTGGATTTCTCTGCAACCAACATATTCAGTACTCCAAACATTCCACATACCAGCCTGCAGTAGTTAAGGCTTTTTTTTTTTTTTTTTTGTGGTCAGGAAACACTCAGATTTATTTTTATTCCATCAAACCTTTCAGAATTTACAAAAAAAAAAAAAAAAAAAAAGGGGTTTACTTTTGCTTGGGAAGAGTGCACACAGTCACCATCTCACTGCTAACATGATCTGATCAGGTGCAGTGTGATGGATGCGTTTCACTGATGAACATAATCTACACTAAAAAGCACCAACGTGAAACTTCCACACATTTGGTGATAATGTGAGGCATAAACAGACCTCTGACTAGGACTTATTCCTGAACAAGGAGTTATTGCAAAATCTGAGCAATTAGCAATCTGATGGTCTGAAATACAGAATACCATTAACCTGGAGAAAAAAGCACGAATCAGAGATCCACGGATCGATCAGGACAATAGATTCCGATGATATAAAAAGAGTAAATGATGTTTACCAGTAAGTGGGCTGCTGTTGTCCCATGCTCGCGCTCCTGTCCTCCTCACATGCAGCACGTGCTTACACAACACAAGAGTCGACTCACTGAAATGTTCACGTGACACAAGCCGGGATTCTTTTCACCTCTGCACTTCATAAACAGAGCACGTATTCTCTCCGCCAAAAGGACACACGAGGAACACGGCAGCTATGCCTGAAACTCGCTCTTCAACGACACATCCTGCTCTAGAACATAAGCGACTGCATATGAACGCGTCAGCAGCCCAGCGGCGCTTTGACACATAACGTGGGTGGAGTGAGCAAATGACACGAATCTATGTCCTGCTGTATGGAAAGCCATACGTGCCAAGCGTTCAGAAAACGCCCCAGCATCATGTGACTAAATGGAGCGTTTAAGGGTACAATCTGGTAGACCATGTTTGTCAGATGGCAAGTACTGGCAGAAAGGACATTAAAACAGTGTCACATACGCAAAAAAAAGGACTAAAATCTGGAATCGTGTGTTATCTTGGTTTTCTGGGGTTAACAATTATCTGACATTTCACACTATGAACATTTTTAAATCCTGGGTTAACGTTCTAATTTGCACATTTGCAGCGTCAGCATCCATGATTGGATAAATACAGCGTATCACTGGGTTAAATGATGAGGAGGGGATGTGGTAGCTGAGTGGTTATGGTATTGGAATGTCAAGCAGATGGATGTGAGTTCAAATCCCAGGTCCACGAAGCTGCCACTGCAGGGCCCCTGAGCAAGGCCCTTAACCCTCTATTGCTCAGTTGTATAAAATATAAGTCACTCTGCATAAGGGTGTCTGCCAAATGCTGTAAATGTAATGACTTGTCTTGTGCTTCTGCATCAGTGAGAGAAAATGTGGTTACTAGCCCTGAGTAAAAAATGGTGCTGTCCCCACTTCTAAATTACAGTTGTAAAACATTCTTCTACTCTGGGTTTAAAGCAAGGTTTAGAAGCAGTAAGTAAGGTTTGAGCACGTTGTGAGACATCAAAGTATTAAGAAAATAACACATCAGTCGGCTGATTAGAAAATCTCAAATGTTTATTGATCAGTTAAATCAAGTTTTAAATTCAGTAAGCTAGATAATAATTTATCAACAATATAAACATATGTTTGCTGTGGCAGGAGGGATTGTGTGTGTGTGTGTGTGTGTGCGTGTGCGCGCTGGACAAACAGACTACAAGGGGGCAAAAACACAAGTTAAATACTAAAAATGGCACAGTAATATACATATAAAATACACTGACTCACTGATCACTTTATAAGGTTCCTGTTCACCTTCACATTCATGCAATTATCTAATCAGCCAGTCATGTGGCAGCTTTACATTGCAGTGCATAAAACTGCATAAATACAGACCAGAAGCCTCGGGTAATGTTTAACTATCGGAATGGGGAAAATGTTATCTCAGTGACATTGACTGTGGCAGGATTACTGGTGCCAGATGGGCTGGTTTGAATATTCATATAACTGCTGATCTAAGATTTTCTGGGTAGTTTATTGTTGGGGTTTTGGCAACAGTGGCATTCCATACTACTACCGCCAGCCAGTAGAATAAAAAACACACATTCACACTATTTATATTTTATATGATCATTATACTGAAAATTTATTTGACTTTCTCATGTTGACTGAGTGTTCTCCTGAATGCACAAAACATCTTATTTAATGCATGTGTCTGTAGTGTAATGTAATGATGTTTTAATAAACCTGAAACACTTTCTAACCATTTTATATCAGGCCTAACACGTTTCTGGTGCTGTTTTAAATTTGTCTAGCTATTTAGGCCATATTTAATACCAACAGATTTCACACACAGATCATGTCTTAATGCACTCGCTAGATGGCAGGCAATCCTACATGTTCATAAATACGTTCATTAACGATCAGTTTAAAACGAAATAAATAATAAATGAGCAATTAACACTAGACGAGGTTGGAAATCTTCATAAAAGAATCACTAGATAGACATTAAGAAAACCTAATATTTTATACATTTACTAAATTGTGAATTGTTTCTACCTGTATATGTTACCTACACCTGTTCACACCTGTTCACACCTGTGTGTCGTGACGAAGCTAATAACTTCCGGGTGTTACAACATCCAGTGCCTTGTGGGGTGTGGTGGGAGTCACATCCTTCACGTGTCTAATGTTATATTCCATGTTCTGATAAGAGCTTGATCAGTCTCAGGGTCTTCATTAATTAACAAAGAAAATACACAGCTGTACTAATTTCCCACAGATCCACAGGAGACACCACCATTCATCTAGAGGGACTTTCCTACACATGACACGTGACTGAGACAGAGACAGCGTTATGGGGATCCTGTATTCAGAGGTGTGTAAATATTAAGCTGTACTTATCCTTGGGCTTGTTTTGATAAATGGGTTATATATATGTCTAAGAAATCTTATTTTAAACCTCTGACTTTTTAATGACCTTGTGAAGGTGTTTGAAGTTAGTGCTCCAGCTGTACAACTGGTGTGAAAGCTACTTTATTTTGTTTACTGAAGGTCACCTGAAGCGTGTATTTAATGTCCTTTCACATACACATCTCTTCTAACTCTTATACCTGGGGTTCTTAACTTAATTCTGTAATAAACAAGGTGTTGAATTACTTTTCAAATATCAGACATATTGTCTCTATGTGTGTCATAATATATGGGCTGTTTAATGGGATGGACCCATGGATTATTTTTTTTTATTCCTAAAATTTCCAATCACAGAACAAAATTATTATTATTTTTATAATATATATATTTTACTAATTATGTGTGTATATATTTATTATTATTATTATTATTATTATTATTAAAACAGACATTTGAATTAAGTTGACCTTATTTATTGGCCTGTATTGTATCGAGTTATTGACCTTACTAATTGTTGTTTGACCTGACAAAGGTTTCAAGGTTTGTGTGGGAATTGTTTTATATATTGTTGTGTATTAGACTGTAGACTGTACTGCATGACTGTGTTATACTGCATATAACTGTAGCGTGTGTTTGACTGTAACAGTTTTTCATTTGATAAATGTTCTGTAGATTTGGGTGTTGTTTTTTTTTGTTTTGCTTTTTTGTCTGTTTTTTTGTAGGATCTAACAGCACAAATTCACGTGGATTTGTCCTCTTTTATTTCTTTAGCCTATTTGCCAAGCAGCTTACAATGGTGACCTCCACCAGGTGTACAAACTGCTCAAGGCTGATGCCAAGAATTTAAATATTCAGGATGAATTATTCGGAGACACACCACTTATAGCTGCTTGTAAGGGTGGAAATGTCAACATCGCCAAATACCTTTTAGAACACGAAGCAGATGTATCTGTAAGAAACAAGGTATTAAATGGTGTAGATTCTCAACCTTATGTAGTAACCCATGTAGTGTTGTTTGCAAATTTTATTTTAAGTGTTGTGTGAATATTTTAAATTGTGTGAATGCGTTTGTGTGGAATAATGACATTTTTCTGTCTATAGAAACAAAGGACTTGCCTGCACTATGCTGCAAAAAAGACATTTTCCTTCTTGGATTACCTCATGATTGTTATTCTCATGCCCGTCCTATTGATTGGATACCTTATATTGGTACAGTATACTTTTACTGCTAGTAGTGTCATAAATCTACACATGAAACTGCTTGAGAATTTTGAAAATGTATTATGGTAGAACAGCACGCTTTACTTGTACATCAGATACGATAGTACACGTTTTCATCAAGATAAAGCAGATAACTGGTTTTACTACTTTTAACAGAAAACGAAACAGATGGAGCATGTGCGGCTGCTGGAGATGATGATAAACAGTAAAGCAGACATTAATGCTGTCGACTATGTGAGTAATGCAAAATATTTCACCACTACTTGATATTAGTAGATATTGTTTTCTGTGTTATTCATGCATGTTTCTTTAACAGAAAGGCAACACTGCACTTCACTATACTTGCCAGTGTAAAAGTCACAAACTCGTTCCACTGTTACTGGAGGCAAAGGCAGATACTTTGATACAGAACAAAGTAAGTTGTTTATGTATGACTCAATATTGGTGTAATCAGTCTCTCGTTCATTGTCAATGGTGGAGAAATGAATAAGGAACAAAACATGAGTAAGATACAAAAATAATCCATCATGGAGTGGTGTGATGTGCCCTGAAGCGATTATTTTCAAATAACAGCCTACCAGAGTTTTATTTCTCTTATACCACAGCCACTGGCCAATGATTAATTAATTAAAAAATTTTTTTTATTAAAGAACATGTAATACATTTTCAGTTTACATTTAAAAAATGTTGCTGTGATTCTCTTCCATTCTAGCAGCTATTAAATGTCATTTTCTCACCAGTCTTCTTCATATCAACATTTTTAAAACATTTGTTGACGTTTAGCATCTGCAGTTTAAATCCCTGTGAAAAAAGCACATTAATATAAACCTTGCAGCCAGGATTAATGTCCGAAATAAATCGCTGCCTCCTTATCTAGAATTACATATTCAACTATTCTGTGGGATAATAACATAAAATGTACCTAAAGCATAACTAATCCATTGCTTACATATGGAAAATAGTATTCTGGAGTGTCATACATAATCAGATAAATTGTGATTCGCTAATTGAGTCATTTTAAGGAGTTTAAAAAGGATAGCAGTGGCAACACATTTACAGCAGTCATACATTTTTTTAAATGTAGGTACTTTATATAATGTGTGTGTAAGAGCTGCATTGTACGAGTAAAGACTATACTAATGGTTACGATTGTCTTTTTCTTACAGAATGGTGAAACGCCACTGGATATTGCAATCAGACTAAAATTCAAAAAAATTATAGTAATGCTGGAAAAATCAAAATGAAATCATTCCCTATTTGAGTGCAAATGGATCGTTTTGATATAGTGATCAGCTTTGAATTTCAAGATGTCTACAGGTCAATAAACCAGCATTCATAAGAACGCTTAGCTTTAAATCATGACTACCATTTTCTCATTTAAACACTTTTTTATGCATGTTTTTTTTTAATACGTATTTGTTTAGCTTTTGAGGGAAATTTTAGTTCACTAGTTAACAGTATTAGGTGTAGAGTGTTACACAAGGTTGTGTAGACTGACTGTAGTCTTCAGGTTTAAATTGTTTAGTGTTACAGATAGTTTGTGTTTAATGTGTCAGGATTGACAGTACTTTTGTCTACACTGGCACGATGTGAGTTCAAATGATTACACCACACTTTGCACACACACACACACACACACACACACATATATATATATATATACACATTATTTATTAATATATATATATGTATGTAGATTCAAAATATAAATGTTTAGAAACATCAAAAGCTGTATGGTTTTTTGTCTTGTACTAGTTACAAGGTACATCTAACAGCCATTTTTACTTTCTCAAACAAGTAATGTTAGTACAACTCTCTTTTCTAGCAATTCTACAACAGATAACAGTATTAATGTTGTCCAGTTAATCGTTTTCCTTAAAGTTGTTGAGGTCTAAAATGAATGTGATCCACATTTTTATTTGAATATGAATGTTTATTGGATTTGAGTCTACTGATTTTAAAGCAAGTCAAATGATCATCTGACTGGGAAAAAAAGCTTTGGTCAGTGCAATTGTAATTTAAATACAATCTCAATGCAAACAAAATAAAAAGATTCCTTTATAATTAGAAGCTGAAATCCATTCATTTCATATTAAACTCAGTTGTACCCTGTGAAACACACTGGGGAAAGTAGTGTCTTATCAACACCTGGCTCAATACCCGGATACATTCACAAAGCTTGTGTTAACAGCATGATTACTAATTGAATGTTAGACAAATCTGAGGTAAAACAAACAATGTAAAAGGAAGTAAAAATATTTGCTGGTCTTTGCTATTATTCCCTGCTAAGGAATCAGTAAGAGTGCATAGTGCTGGTTGTTGTAGAGTTATAAACTAAAACTCAGGAAAAAAGGCTTAAAAATAGGTCTAAAAGGCGGTCAGATGTTTTGTCTCATCAGTTTGATCATCGGCTCGTACATCTCCTGTGGGGCATCCAGGCCCCAGATGAAGTCCAGGTGCTCCCAGTGCTGGATGTTGCGATGAAACACCAGGTTGGGGATCTGTGTGAGCAGCAAAGCCATGTCCTTTGGGTCTGCCAGTGTGTCGTGTCCCCCGGACCACAGTGCTGTGGGCACCTTCATGTCTCGCACGTTGTACAATGGAGGGGTTGACTGACATGAGACAATTAACAAAATTAGCTATGAGAGACCTTTTTGTGGTCAGACCTTTGTGGTTGTATAATGATTTCTATTTCTAAGTTCCTGGAAACCTGGACATTTGCTTTTATAATAGTGAATTTACTTACTTACTCTCACTTACCTGATTATAATGAGCAATATTTCCAGCTTTTCCGTAGTCATATGCCATCAGTTTCTTACTCTTTATAGCCTGTGGAAAAACATTTATCACTGTTTATCTATAATAGAATAGATGCATGCATCCTTGTCTACCAGGGATCTTTATTATAGATAAATACATGGCTTTATTGATGGGTATTATGCATAACAATTCTATATTTATTGTACAGAGTATTCTCAAGGAGCACTGAAGACTGAGTGTAAATACGTTCAAGAAAATTTACAGTACAGATAACTTAATGAAGTGCTTTTCCATCCATCGATTTTCTATACTGCTGCACTTGCTCTGTACTTCCTACACAGTCACAGGGGCCTGGAGTTTATTCCTCGGGACTCAGGACACAAGGTGGGGGACACCCTAGACAGGGCAGTGTCACATGAAGAGACTCACGCACCCACCCAATCACCCAGTACAGTCAATTTAAAGATTTTAATCAGTGCATGTCTTCATACTGGGGGAGAAAACCGGAGTGCCCAGAGGAAACCTCTGATGCCAGGGAGAACATGCAAGCTCCTTAAAAGGCAGAGGTGGGACTCGAACCCCCAACCCTGGAGGTGTCAGATAAACATGCTAACCATTTAGTGGTTTTATTAAAAGTAACATATAAACCTTAAAGTATTTATCCTCCAAATTGGATTTATTATTTATGTAGAAAACATTGTAATGCTACTGCCATTACATTAGTACAGCAGTTCCCAAAGTGGGGGTGGGGGGCAGGGGGGTCGCGAGATAATTTCCAGAAACTTTATTTATTTTTATTTATTTTTTTTAATTTTTTTATTTTTATATGTTAAAAAAGGTTGTAATAATGCAAGTATAAATTTAGGATAATTAAAATAAACTGGAAATAAAACTTTGTTTGCTCCGATTAATTACGACAGTTAAGTGATGGCGTCAATCACAATTTTTGGACCACTTCATTTCCCTGAAGGAGACGCTCCCGACCAATATGACTGGATAAGGTCACCATTCAATGTAACCACGGCAAATCATCTGGCATCAGATATGGAAGATGCGCTGATAGAACTTTCAACTGATCGAACCCTGATTACGGCATTTGACGGCAAGACGCTGGATGAGTTCTGGGTTTCTGTCGCGCTGGAATATCCACAGTTGTCGAAAGCCGCGTTGGATGTACTCATGCAATTTGGCTCAACGTATTTAAGCAAAAAGACATTCTCCGCGCTGACTTACATTAAGAATAAACACAGGTCAACCTGGAAGATGATCTGCAGGTGGCGATCTCCAAAATTGAACCGAGAGTGGACCTGCTTTGCTCTGCGCACAGCGCCCATCCATCACATTAGGAGTTTTTTCTGAATACATTTACAATTACAATACAATTATACATTAAGTTATAATTGTTCCAAGGCGCCAGCCAACGCTGTACGCGTGTTACAGGCAGCTTGTTCGTATTCTGTCTGTAAGCATTTCACAGTTATGGGATGTATTTGTTTTTGTCCATAATTAGTTAATAAAATAGCCTGGCTTAGAGATTGTGTTCCTTTTTGTTTTATCTCTGTCGGTCTGTAACCAAAGCGCAAATCCTCACAAGCTGTTGGAGGAAAACACAGAGAGGAGAGAGGAGAAAGGGGGGGAGGGTCGTGGGTCGTCAGCAGTCTAATATTGGGGGTCGCGGTCTGAAAAGTTTGGGAACCCCTGCATTAGTACACCAATACTTTACACATTTCTGTTATATTACTCAATGTTAATGTCAAAATGACGATTTAAACACACACACACAAAAATGTGGCAGTCTTTAAATAACTGGTCAAATCCAGTGGAAGATGAAGTAGCTAGCTTACTTCAGTCTCAAATACTGTCATCTTACTAAAGCTAATGAGGAAACTCTCAATGTTTTAAATGTGTTTTAAGAAGCATTAGTACATTTCTATTCCTCCTTATTATAAAATTTTGTATTATGTAGATGTTGAGTTATAGAATAGAAATGAATATAGACATGAGATGACATGATCTGTGCTGACCTGAGACCAGTGCACCATGTTCTGGACAGAGGTTCCAGCTGGACAGTGTGTCGTGTACACGGGTGTTCGGGTCTGGAGAGAGAAAGGAGAAAGAAAATGCTATGGCTATGTACTAGGATTAAAAATCTTTATTCACACTTTTTGGCCTACAAAACTGGGGACTCGCAGCTGAACGACTTACCATGTTCAGGTTTCTCTCATCAAAACCACACAAAAGGAAAAATAGATTTCCACACAAAATGCTGATTGGTTTCTTGCTGCAGAATTGGGTGGCAAAAAACTTGATGAGAGCGCTCTGAGGTAAAAAGTCTTTGCTCCCAAATAATTTCTGAGAATTGAAGAAAGAAATATATTGAATCGTTTAAGAGGTGTGCTGTGTGTCAGTGATGTACAATAGTGTACATGCTCATACTCACCCAGATGACAAACTCCGGGAGAATACTCAGTTTGCCCATTGGACTTTCTGTGAAGGCTACTGTGGCTACAGGGGCCAGGGCAAAAAACATCTTTATTTTGCTAGCCAGCTCTGGCATTGTGGAAAATGCCATAAAAGCTACAAAGGCACAAACAGATCGTGTCAGGTGCAAGATTAGGCATAACATCTGGTTCCATATTTGGTTCTTAGTACTTTCACACATTAAACCCTATGGATTTCATTCAGAATCTTCCATCAGGCCATCCTTAAAAATATTTTGGTTTGCAGTAACAGAAAAAAAAAGGGTCGTTAGGTAGGTCTATTTTTTTTTTTCAAGTTTCAATGTAAAAGAAAAAGTAAAATTTTGGTGATGGTGATTACGTAGGTACGAATTTAAACAAATTAGCATATCGTGACGTCACTGACTGGGTCTTCAGCCCGTGCCTTCTGTCGAACACACCATTCACATTTCTGTTGTAAAAAGAGAAACATTGTGCAGAAGTATTATTTGCTGTTATATACATTTATTATTTGCTGTTATATACATTTGTGTGTCCGAAGCTGCAGTTGCAGTGTGACGGGTTCCAAAAAAAAAAAAAATGGACGCGCTCCGAGAGACGGCCGTTAAAATCAATTTCCTATTTTCGTTTTTGAAACTTGTGTTGGTTGGTCCAATCGATTCGTGCAATAGATTTTCGAACAATAGAATTTGTATTAGTTGTTTGAAGAGTAAAAAAAAAATTTCAGACTTAAAGCAAAAAAATAAATAAATAATTGAGTCCGTCCTAAATTGACAGGGTCGGTCAGGTTACGGCAAACAAGAATATTTTTAAGGATGGCCTCATCTTGAACAAATAAATGATTTCTAAATAAGTTCCTAAAAATGTCATGTGTTTCTGCAATCTGAAGCACACACATTTTGTGGTTCAAAGTACAGAATTAAGCAATAAAAAAAATGACTAGATCACGAGCCACATCTGCCTTTGTAAGACATCAGGCTCGGATGATTCACTGAAATGGACGAGATCATAATATATTACCAATGGTGGTTCCCTGAGAATGGCCAACATAGAAAATCTGCTCCTGTCCTGTGGTTTTTGTGATGAAGTTTATTACTGCTGGAAGGTCCTTCTTCGCCATTTCATCATAGCTGCCGTAAAGACACACAATAAAGAAAATAAAAAGAATTGTGAAACATGGGATTACATGAAGCATTACTTAGTTGCAGCTCTAGTTATTGAATCAGTATTAAATAGACCACATATCTAATATTTAAATGCTTAAAAAAAACATCTGGTTTTAATTCGTAATGCAACTGAAAAAAATCTGTTCGTGTATTTATAGTTTTCTTTTTTTTCAATTTTTTACAATGGAATTCTTATATAAAAATATTTCTATTTCTCCTTTTTTGTACTTTTTCTATTCTATTCTATTCTATTCATCTTTTATTATTTCTCCTGTGCATTAGATTTTATATTATTCCATCATTCCATCTTTAATATTCAGTTGTACTGCAGTTGTTGATGTTGTTGTTGTGGAATCACATTGGATAAAAGGTTAAATGAACATGTGTGGAAAAAAAAGACATTAAACTGGAAACTCACCTAAACTGCCAGTACTCTTTTTGGTTAGGGTTGAACCTGACGTGTTTTCTTGACCAGGTGTTCCCACGGCTGTTTCCGATCCACACATCAAACCCAGCATCGGCCAGCAAAAAGCCAAGGCTGGTGTTGGGAAGGTTGGTCACCCAGTTACTTCCTGCAGCCAGGAGCCCATGCTGAAGGAACACCACAGGCTTAGGCTCTGCTACAAACAGGAAAGAGATGCAATGAACGGTGTTGGCTCAGTCATTAAGGGTCTGGATTACTGAACAGAAGAACATGGTTTTAAACCTCAGCACTGCCAAGTTGTTGGCCCCTTAATCAAGGCCCTTAACCCTCTTTGCACCAGGATGCCTTGCATTTTATATATGAATTGTTCATGCCTGTGCTACAGACAAAATGGAATTGACGTATTTCCAAAATCTCTCACAAAGCAGTGATTTTGTGTCCAGCCAGCAGAGGGAATATGTGTACCAGCTTTACACCAGTTGCCCACTGCATTTCCACATGAACGTTTTGAAAGCTTTATCACTGATCTCCATCAGAAACAGGAAGTAAGCTAGTCTTCTCCCAAGCACAGACAGCGACTCGACAGGACTGTTTTGCTTCACAGCAGCCATTCTTGGTGCTCCATCCCCCCACCGCATAACCCATAACCCAAAGTCACAGCTCAACCTGTGAAACTGAGGTTTACCTCTTACTGCATAACTGACTAGCAATCTCATGTGAAAGCGTAGATTGCACAAGATTTAGCCACACCGGATACATAGAATCGGGAAGTAGAGTCGTGTGAAAATGTTGACTCAAACCACATTTTAATTCTAAATGAATTTACAGTTGTGTTTAAGACGTAATTAAGGAAGTGGAATTTTCTATGGCAGCTCCGTCATTTTTTATTTGTCCTAACTTGTAAGCGGAATGACATCTCTTCTTTCTTCCAGAAATTGTTTAGTTTTGGTCTGGTGTTCCTCTGAGGCATGTTGTACTCTATCTATCCCATGTGGCATGGAGAAGTGAGACAGCCGGAAATGAGATGCGTCTCCAGTGCTGCTGCTGAGCTCTAAAGCTTATCACGCTTAATACGCTCGACACCACTACACTCATCATCCAACATAATCTGTTTGAGGAGCTTTTTACTTATTTATCACACATCAGAATTTATGATTAGCAGTTAACAGACATTTTAACCATCATAACCAACTAGCAGAAGGCTCATGAACATAAATGAATTACTTCAAAGCACACACACTTAGACTTATTTTCTATAAGCTTAAATACACAGCCTTGCCTCAAGGTCTAAAATCATTGTCAAAAAAAAACAAAAAAAAACCTAAACATGGCACATGGCCGAGGATCCTTTCAAGAGCCTGAAATCTTCTAACAGATTTGTGTCAGTGAAATCATTTCATGTTGCTGTAAATAAAAGAGGCTGATATCGCAGCCGAAATGGTCTTTCCATGCCAGCAGTTTTCCCCTGGTGGTAATATTATATGCGTGGAGCTCTTTAATGAAATATGGAGAATATAAATGATGAAAAGGAAGGACAATTTCCACCAGCGATATTTTACTGAATTGTTGAAGCAGAAATAAAACAGTGAATGCGACCTTGAGCAATTTGTATCATAAAACTAAATGTATAATCATAAATATGTCATAATAAAGCTAGTTATTAAAACATTTATTACAGTGTCTCCTGTTTATTTCCCCTGGTGCAGTGAATAAGATTATACTGGGTGCTTATACTGGGTTAGCATGAAAGATTTCTGACCTGATAGATCTATTTAATTTATTTAATCAGCATCCATATGGAGTAGAGGTGGTCTATGAAACTGTGGCTCACAAGTACAAAACTGAAATGTTACTTAAAACCAAGGTCACGCGTGGGTTGCACCTTCTGTTCAAGCATGGTTTTATAATAGCATGAGTTATCCTCCCCTGCACACAAAAAACTGACTAATCCTAAACCCACTTCTCTTTTGCTCTGTGGTGGTGTGATGATTTCTAAATGCAGGTAGTTTGAGTACGTGTGAAATCATGTTTGAGTGCGTTATTACTTCTGCCCTGTTACACAGGAAGGGTTGAAGTGAAATCAATGCAAAAAAAAAATAAAAAATCAAAGGCTAGGGTGTTTAGTTAAGGGGTTTAAGTGCACACCATGTCAAAAATCTTTACAATCTCACCTTCCTGGAATTTACTCTGGATGCCGTGTGGGATCCTGTTAATGCTCAGGATGTAGCCGTCCTCAGTGACCACCTCGAACTCCTCCGCTGGATAACCCCAGTGTCTGATGATCTCACTCTGTCAAACGCAGACACAACCAATAAATCTGAGCAAAGTCCAAGCAGCACATCAGCACACAGACATCGGTGTGAATGTAAACGGAAAATCAACAGCAAGCATTAATCATAATTTACACAGTAAATAATCAATCAATAATAATCAAAAATAAAAAGTTATAACGCAAACACAAAGTGCTGCAAATGATTTTAAATAGAATTCTTTGATACGAATCGTTTAATGAATCTTTTGATACGAACAGATTTTCCCCAACAATCTGGACCGTGATGTCATTTATTGTAATACACTATAAATAAATAGATGTGAATCACACTAAGCTCTGTGGGTGAAAGGCCTGAGAGTCCGTGTCTCAACAGTATACACATGTTTCAGCTATGGTGAAACTAGAAGTGCACCATGTAGAGACATCCAAAAATAGATAAATAGCAAATAGATTATGATGTCTGCATATATTTTCACAATATGTACAATATTTAAGTGTCAGACCAAGAGAAGTGCATAATTACAGTGATTCCAATGGATTAGATTATAATTCCGGAGGATATCGTTTAAACCAATTTGGCACAGTGGTATTGTGGGTAGTTTGGTTACAACACATGGTTCCTGGTTAGATCCTGAACTCATGCTACTGTCTATATGGAGTTTCAGAAGTTACCTGTGTCTCTGTGGGTTTCCTTAGGGTTCTGTCCTAGCTGATAGAATGACCATGCTACGCTGCCCCAAGGTAGGTGTTTGTGTGTATTGTGACTCACAAGAAAAAAATCACTCACTGATGTTCTTAACGTGAGGCTGACTATCTTTTGATTAACATTTGACTGCCAGCATAGTTCAAGCCAAATGTTTAGGTGTGTTTGAAATGTGATGCATCCATTTAATGATTACTCTTGCCACATAATAACAGTTCACTCCGCCCATTATTACACAACGGCATGAGGCACAATCCCTATAAATAGAATACATTTCTACTGCAGTGAAAACTAATCCATTTGTCACTTCGGGAGCAGATTTAATTCTGTTGTCTGTAGTCAACTTCCCCCATCATTATAAATATGAAATGCATTCTAATCAGGAACTTCAAAGGAATCGTGTGAGCCTGCTGGTTCCAGGGCCGACGTGCAATCTCCTCATGCATAATTAAAGGCACCGCAATTTCCCACTCCCCCCGGGGCCTGCAGTCTGCACGCTCTACTTTAGGCCACTTTAGGATAAACCCACTGCTGCTTTACGCTTATCTCTCTCTGTCTCTGCTCACTTCTAGTTCTGAGTTTGAACAACGGCAACGCTGAGAACGGGGAAAAAAACAGCTCTCAAACACTGAAAGCCAGAAAAAAAAAGACCTTGAACAGGTCTAAAAAAATAATATAGCTGCAAGCAGCGATGACGGGCCCTCGCACATTTTTTTATCGCTATACGGTGCCTCCCAGAAAACAATGCACGGTGGGCAAGTGCATCAAGTGGGTAAATATCAGTGGACTATTTTATGTTGTTACTGACCCATTTGGGGACTGTAGGTAAATGATACCCCACATTTTAGACAAACGGGGGTGCTAGTGAGCCACTTAAGAGACACACCTTTGTCTGACCTTTTTGTCCACACTTAACAGCCGACAAATGTGATGTATGTGTCAAATTTCAAGTTAATCTAAGCACGCCAAAAGCCTTAAATATGCCTGAAATAAAAGTAAACTTTGACACGATGCCATGGCAACAGTGTTTGAGATATCAAAAATCCGTTTGCAATTTCGCATCTCCAATATCTCTGAGTCATGGTGG
Organism: Tachysurus vachellii; assembly: GCF_030014155.1. Lineage (NCBI taxonomy): Eukaryota > Metazoa > Chordata > Actinopteri > Siluriformes > Bagridae > Tachysurus > Tachysurus vachellii. The sequence continues at coordinate 17,191,882 of NC_083461.1, read as the reverse complement.
CCAAGTCTGGTCTCAATTGCATGAATTAGATATTAGACACTTTCTGTTTCTCTGAATTCGCCATAACTTAGTCGCCTAAATGGCCGACTTCCTGTTGGGCGGAGCTAATAGGTTTGATTATGAAATTTGTTCGGGTCGATGAGATCTATATACATACCAACTCTCGTACATGTGCGTACATGTTTGGCCGATCTGTGCACCAATATTTATTTTTCCAACTATGTTCCAGCCTTTGCCCGGTCCTAATATCAGATGACTTTGACGTCTGTGCCAAATTTCCGGTGTTTTCGAGCATTTTAAGGCACCCAAAGTGCATGCCAAGAGCTTAAATATGCCTGAAAAAGAAAGTAAAGTTTGACGCATTGCCATGGGTAGATCGTTCGAGATATCAAAAATCCCTTCGGAATTTATCATCTACAACATCTCGGCATCATGTTGACCACTTTTGGTGTCAATCGCATGAATGCTCTAGGAGGAGTATTTAAAAGTTCATTGCATGCAACTGTGAAAAACATCCACCTTTGTGACTGACACACTTCCTGGCGCCTGTATTCACAATAGGCACATCGATGCGATCGGAATCCTTGGCCGAACATACACACCGCGTGTCATCCCAATAAGACATTTTTTGCTTTAGATATTAGACACTTCCTGTTTCTCTGAATTCGCCATAACTTTGTCGCCTCGCCATGGCAGCACGACTCGTACGACTCTGACGTGTGTGCCAAATTTCAAGGGTTTTCGAGCATGTTAAGGGACCCTAATTGGCCAATGTGTGGAAAAATAAATAAATAAATAAACAAGTAAGTAAATAAATAAATAAATAAATAAATAAACCCATAATACTCCCGAGGAAAAACAATAGGGCTTCGCACCATTCGGTGCTCAGGCCCTAATAATAATACTCCCGAGCAAAAACAATAGGGCTTCGCACCATTCGGTGCTCAGGCCCTAAAAATACAGCCAACTGTTCTGTGCTTCAAAAAAAAACCTACACATAACCTACACATAAACCAATACACTTATCTGATTTAGTTCCTTGATTTGCTATAAACTGGTTGTTTAACTGTGCAAATGTTTAAACAGTGATTGTGGTTTTGCCAGCAGTTTTAACAGAACGGCACTTTGCCTGTTTCACACATTCACTGTTTTTACCTATTATTAATCTCCCTGTTATATATAATGCTATAACAACTACAAACTGTCATTGCCACACCAGCCTCTCTTTTCTCTTTGTCTTGTTAATAAGCTACGTTACCAAAAAAAACACAAAGCCTTCCATCATGAAGACTCGACAGAAATGACAGAAATG